>NC_142794.1:102302846-102532099 GCF_049724085.1 Artemia sp. Qi Xiang Cuo | reverse complement strand
ATATGTGTGTATATTTTCAAGTAATTGGGTTACTAAGGTCATTTGCCTGCCAAGAAGAACGAGTACAACTTGATTGGTGATTAGGATTTGAATATTTTTTAGGTTAAATCCGTGGTCATTCATCTTTAAGTTGATTAGTAGGTTTTTTTTTTAACTTGGCTAATAGGTTTTTAAACCTATTACTACGAACGCTACATGCATTCCATTTTTGGAACTAGGAGCGAGATTGTGTGATGCTATAAGACTGGTTTCGTTTCATGGGTTCATTAATAGAAGGACTAATGTTTTTGAAAAGGGTAATGACTTCTTTAGTTTACGAGATTTGCGAATTTTTTTTGAGAAAAGATATTTGCGTAAAGGTATTGCGAAGGTTAAGAATGCCTCATGTATAATTAAAGAATGAGATACGTGCATCAACAATACAAAGAATAAGCTCAGATACTTAATAGATTTGACTCTTACAATCGAAATTGCTAGAAAGTATTAAATACCATAATTGAAAAGTAACGATAAAATGACATTGTGACTTGACCTAGCTTTACCTCGCTAATGAGGTCTGTATAATACATAAGTAACGTTTGAAAAATATTGTCAATTTAAAAAGAATTGGCTGAAAAGTGTTTTGAGGGGGATGGGTTTGCATGGAGGGGTGAGTTGCACGAGGGTTCAGTTAAAGGGGAGACAGTGGCACGGGGGGGTTCGGTTATACAGGGGTTCAGTTACAAGGGGGATACAGTTGCACGGGGGTTGAGTTAAATGGGAATTGAGTTCCACGAGAGTAGTGCTTTGTCATGGTTTAGCCGTGAGGTCCCTTACCACAACCCCAAAGGGCTCCGATCCCCCCACCCGAACCCCGAAGGAACCCCCCCCGGTCGTCAAAGGTTCTCTAGGCCCCCACAGGGGCCGTGGATTACCTTGTATCTTTTACATTCTCTTGATTTTCAAAGTTCCGTTTGAAGGACTCTGTTTTTTTACGGGGGTTCAGTTAAAGGGGAGACTGTTGCAGAGGGTGTCGGTTAGACAGGGAGTCAGTTACACGGGGGATTCAGTTGCACGGGGGGTGAGTTAAATGGGAATTGAGTTCCACGAGAGTAGTGCTTTGTCGTGGTTTAGCCGTGAGGTCCCTTACCACAACCCCAAAGGGGCTCCGATCCCCCCCCCCCGCCACCCCAACCCCGAAGAAACCCCCCGGTCCTCAAAGATTCTCTGGGTCCCCACAGGGGCCGCAGTTTACCTTGCATCTTTGAGAGTCTATTGAATTTCTAATGTCCGTTTGAAGGACACGGCTGAGGTACGGGGGGTTCAGTTAATGTGGAGACAGTTGCACGAAGTGGTCACTTAGACAGAGGTTCAGATACAAGGGCTATTCACTTGCCCGGGGGGTGAATTAAATGGGACTTGAGTTCCACGAGAGTAGTGCTTTGTCGAGGTTTAGCCGTGAGGTCTCTTACCACAACCCCAAAGGGCTCCGATCCCCCCCCCCCAACTCCGAAGGAACCCCCAGTCCTCAAAGGTTCTCTAGGCTCCCAAAGGGGCCGTGGTTTACCTTGTAACTTTTACATTCTCTTGATTTTCAAAGTTGCGTTTGAAGGACTCTGTTGTTTTACGAGGGTTCAGTTAAAGGGGATACAGTTGCACGGGAGTTTCGGTTATACAGGGGTTAAGTTACAAGGGTAATTCAGTTGCACGGGGGTTGAGTTAAATGGGAATTGAGTTCCACGAGAGTAGTGCTTTGTCGTGGTTTAGCCGTGAGGTCCCTTACCACAACCCCAAAGGGCTCCGATCCCCCCACCCCAACCCCGAAGGAACCCCCGGTCCTCAAAGGTTCTCTAGGCTCCCAAAGGGGCCGTGGTTTACCTTGTAACTTTTACATTCTCTTGATTTTCAAAGTTCCGTTTGAAGGACTCTGTTGTTTTAAGCCAGTGTGATTTTTTCTTTACATGGTGTGCGTTCAAAAAAGCGAGAATTTCTGTTAAATAAATAATTCTTATATTTTTTCCGTTCAATTGAAGGCGAGGATTTCTGTTAAATAAATAATTTTTATACCATTTAGAATGACGTTACGGGGTTTGAGGGGGCTCTATTGTTTTAAGCCGTTTTGATTTTTTCTTTACATGGTGTTCGTTCAAAAAGCGAGGATATTCCGTGTGATTTTTTTTTGGGGAAGTTTAATGAATTTATTAGTTACCGAGAGTTCAATGACTCCCCCCCCTCAATGACTTCCAGGGGTTTTATGACTCCTCCTCACAATAAATTCAGATGGTCTTAGGGCTCATCCACCTAGCCATAACTCCATTCAACATTGAGCGAAGATATACAAGTTTGATGAAGTATTTTTCTGCTTAACAACTACATTAATAACTTCCAAGATGATAGCTTTTTGTACATAACTTAAAATGTCAAAATATGCTTACAGTCCTAACAATTACGCGCTGTGATTGGTCAGAGAGACGATCTAACTTTCCCACTGGTATTCTATGACAGGTTATTGACACTACCTAATCTATTGCATGTATTAAATCAGTATTTTTTAGGCAGTGGAACGATAAACACATAAGTCATATCTATAAAAAAAAGTGAATATGGAACATTTTAATAAAGTGTGTTTACATAACAAGGTTATTGTAGCATTGAATGCTGACAAAGAGAAGTATTTAAACTTTGAGACAAGTACAGGTGGTAGCACTATTGCAAATGTATGCATGCATTGTCATGACAGTAAGGAATTAAATTTCTTTGGAATACCGAAAAAATTCAACTCTTATGTTGGTGGTTATGCGAGATTGAGATCTCCAGAGATGATTGCACTCAAAGAGAATGCCAACATAAAAATAATCATTGATGATAGAGGACAACTCCTTGCTACTGCTGCAGGTAACACATTACCTACTGATACATCCAATCGTCACCTTTCGGGTATTAGCATTCAACGGAAGATCAATAAAAGAAAGGCCTACTCTTCTACCAATATCGTGAACCATATCTTGTCTACGTGCCGAAACTGTTACCTGTGTAAAAATAATGTGATAATAGACAGTGAAATTGCCAGAAAAATAAAAAGGGCATTGTCAGAAAATATCACGATGGAATATAAAGATGAATCGATGAAAAACAAAGCACCAGTAAACGTTACTGCCATTGCTCAAATAGTCATTGAACCAAATAATACCAAAGACGAAAAGCATATTGAGCCTGTTGATGAGAAACCAGTAAAAATTGTGTATGACTCAAAATGGAATAATGATTATTCTACTGATTACGATCTAAGAGAAGACAATAGCTATAAGATCAAGAGAGAACATGGTGAACTATTTTATGGAACAGATTCAAAATGTCCAAAGTTAATCGTTGATATTAATAATGTATCGTAATATATTTTTTGTATTAATATTCTACATAACATTATTTCATTAAAAATATATTATGCATTACATTGTTATGTGTTCATTATTTTTAGAGTAAGCTAGCATATCAAATGTTTAGAATGTCTAATAAACCGTCGGAGATGTAAGAAAAGGAATTTGCGTACATCTATTGTCAGACACATGGGAACAAATTCTTTCTTGAATTCGCCTCCTGGATAAATAAAAAAAAAAGACATTTCATTCTAGGGTTTTCAGACCTAGGTTTTTTTAGATTTTCGTGCGTGCTCGACTCCTGGGGTTTATTATTTGAGAAGTTAACTTTGTATTTTGTGGTTTTACGTGCCTGAAATCTTGAATTAGAATTTATAATTAGCTGTTTAGGTTTTCAGACATAGTTTTTTAGATGTTCATGGGTGTTCGGTTCCTGGAGGGTTTTATGACTCCTCCTCTCAAGGAATTCAGATGGTTTTAGGACTCGTCCCCCTAGCCATAACTCCATTCAACCTTGAGCGAGGATATAAAAGTTTGATGGAGTATTTTTCTACTTAACAACTACATCAATAACTTCCAAGATGATAGGACAGTATGACACAGAATTTATCAGTTACCGAGAGTTCAATGACTCCTCCCCGCAATGACTTCCAAGGGTTTTATGACTCCTCCCCGCAATGAATTCAGATGGTTTTAAGACTCATCTCACTAGTCATAACTCCGTTCAACCTTGAGCGAAGCTATAAAAGTTTGATGAAGTATTTCTCTACTTAACAACTACATTAATAGCCTCCAAGATGATAGGACTGTATGACACCGAATTTATCAGTTTGAAAAAATCATCTTGCGGTGTTATATTCGAATTTGCTTTTTTATTAATGCCTATGGATCTCGAAGAAATCGACTGTTATCATTGGTTAGTGAACTATAATCTGTTTGGGTATGAAAAAAGCTTGGGGACTACAATATTACGTTTTATAAACAGACTGGGATTCTCTGATAGAGTGATTACACCACTTAATAATGCTGGTCAGGAACTGAGAAATGTCCAGGAGGAAGTCAGTGAAATTTGCAGCTTTTTCGGAGTTGAAGCACTCCACGTAAAGGGCAATGTACCTACAGATAAAGTTTTAATTCAAAAGTGTGACCCTAGGATTCCACTTTTCAATCTAGAAGAGTTTAAGTGTCCTAAATTTGAGGGGTGCTATCACCGTCGTCAAGACGAGTTTAGGTTCTTCGCACAGTGGATACCTAAGAACATAACTGACCATGATAAATCCATCCGACCTGTTAAAAACTATTCCATATCATAGGACCATCATTTGTGGATGTTTCAGAGTGAACTGTCAGTACTATTTGTATGTAAACATTTGTTGTTGTTTTTTTTTTTCTTTAAAAAAAAAAAAAATATTTTAATAAATTTAATTAAAAAATATATTTAAGTTTAACCCGTACTTGTTCTTTATAATATTTATATTTTAAGCCATTAAAAAACTCCGTCCTGAAGTCCCCTCTTGGATAAATAATGCAGACACTTCATTTTAGAAACTATGAAAAAAAATTGTAAGTAATTAAGTAACAAATTCTTTCTCGAAATTACCTCTTTGATACACAATACAGAAATTTTCATTAAAGAAATTATGAAAAAATTGTAAGTAAGTGGCAAATTCTTTCTTGAATTCACCTGCTGGATAAACAAAGACATTTCGTTCAAGAAATTATGACAAAATTCTAAGTAAGTAACAAACTCTTTATTGTTTACATGACTTAGATACACGATGTAGAAATTTAATTCAAGAAATTATGAAAAAATCGCAAGTAAGTAACTTTTTTCTCTTTATCACAAACAATTTTCACTTAGCTAAATGATGTAGAAATTTAATTCAAGAAATTATTAAAAAATTCTAAGTAAGTAACAATTTCTTTCTTGAAGTCAACTCTTGGATACGCAATACGGAAATTTCATTCAAGAAATTATGAAAATATTTGTAAGTAAGTAACATACTCTTTATTTATTTCACCTCTTGGATATACATTACAGATAATTCATTCAATAAATTATGAAAAAATCGCAATCAATTAACTTTTTTTTTATCTTTATTACACGCAATTTTAACTTACCTACAGCATTTAGAAATTTCATTAAAGAAATTATTAAAAAATTATCAGTAGGTAACAATTTCTTTCTTGAAGTCAACTCTTGGATGCACAATTTCATTCGAGAAATTATGAAAAAATTTTAACTAAGTATCAAATTCTTTCCTGAATTCACATGTTGGATTGGATATACAGTACAGATACTTCATTCAAGAAATTATGAAAAAATCGCAAGTAAGTAACTTTTTTTTTTCTCTTTATCACAAACAATTTTCACTTAGCTACAGGATGTAGAAATTTAATTCAAGAAACTATTATAAAATTTCTCAGTAAGTAACAATTTCTTTCTTGAAGTCAACTCTTGGATACACAATTTCATTCAAGAAATTATGAAAAAATTTTAACTAAGTAGCAAATTCGTTCTTGAATTCACACGTTGGATTAACAAAAATACATTTCGTTCAAGAAATTATGACAAAATTCTAAGTAAGTAACAAACTCTTTAATGTTTTCACGAGTTAGATATACGATGTAGAAATTAAATTCAAAAAAATTATGAAAAAAAATTCTCAGTAAGTAACAATTTCTTTCTTGAAGTCAACTCGTGGATGCGCAATACGGAAATTTTATTCAAGAAATTAGGAAAATATTTCTAATTAAGTAACAAACTCTTTATTGATTTCATCTCTTGGATATACAGTACATATACTTCATTCACGAAATTATGAGAAAATCGCAAGCAAGTAACTTTTTTTTCTCTTTATCACAAAAAATTTTCACTTAGCTACATGATGTAGAAATTTATTTCAAGAAATTATTAAAAAATTCTCAGTAAGTAACAATTTCTTTCTTGAAGTCAACTCTTGGATATACAATTTCATTTAAGAATTATTAAAAAATTGTAACTAATTAGCAAATTCTCTCTTGAATTCACATGTTGGATTAACAAAAATACATTTCGTTCAAGAAATTAAAACAAAATTCTAAGTAAGTAACAACCTCTTTATTGATTCTGTCTTGAATTCACATGTTTGATTAACAAAAATACATTTCGTTCAAGAAATTATGACAAAATTCTAAGTAAGTAACAAACTCTTTAGTGTTTACAGGACTTGGATACAAAATGTAGAAATTTAATCCAAGAAATTATTAGAAAATCGCACGTAAGTAACTTTATTTCTCTTTACCACAAACAATTTTCACTTAGCTAAATGATGTAGAAATTTCATTCAAGAAATTATTAAAAAATTCTCAGTAAGTAACAGTTTCTTTCTTGAAGTCAACTCTTGGATATGCAATACGGAAATTTCATTCAAGAAATTATGAAATATTTGTAAGTTTGTAACTTTTTTTTCTCTTTATCACAAACAATTTTCACTTCGCTACATGATGTAGAAATTTAATTCAAGAAATTATTAAAAAATTCTCAGTAAGTAACAATTTCTTTCTTGAAGTCAACTCATGGATACACAATTTCATTCAAGAAATTATGAAAAAATTGTAAGTAAGTAGCAAATTCCTTCTTGAATTCACCTGCTGGATAAACGAAGACATTTCGTTTAAGAAATAATGACAAAATTCTAAGTAAGTAACAAACTCTATACTCTAAAAAATTGATAGATTAACAAAATCTAAGTGTTAGAGTGATAATATTCTTAATGGCTTGTTAGCTCAGTTGGTTAGAGCGTCATGCTAATAACGCGAAGGTCGAGGGTTCGACCCCCTCACGACCCATAGTTTTGACTTTCGTATGGTAACTCCATAAGTTATTTTAGGGATATATTTTATATCAACATGCAAAGTCGACATAGCTTTATTTCATTTTTTTAAGGTTCATTTAGACGAGGTGACGTGCGGGCACGTAACCTCGTCTAAATGAACCGTAAAAAAATGAAATAAAGCTATGTCGACTTTGCATGTTGATATAAAATATATCCCTAAAATAACTTATGGAGTTACCATACGAAAGTCAAAACTATGGCTCGTGAGGGGGTCGAACCCTCGACCTTCGCGTTATTAGCATGACGCTCTAACCAACAGAGCTAACAAGACATTAAGAATATTATCACTCTAACACTTAGATTTTGTTAATCTATCCATTTTTTAGAGAATAGAGTTTTTTACTTACTTAGAATTTTGTCATTATTTCTTAAACGAAATGTCATCGTTTATAAAGCAGGTGAATTCAAGAAAGAATTTGCTACTTACTTACAATTTTTTCATAATTTATTGAATTAAATTGTGTATCCAAGAGTTGACTTCAAGAAAGAAATTGTTACTTACTGAGAATTTTTTAATAATTTCTTGAATTAAATTTCTACATCATGTAGCTAAGTGAAAATTGTTTGTGATAAAGAGAAAAAAAAGTTACAAACTTACAAATATTTTCATAATTTCTTGAATGAAATTTCCGTATTGCGTATCCAAGAGTTGACTTCAAGAAAGAAACTGTTACTTACTGAGAATTTTTTAATAATTTCTTGAATTAAATTTCTACATCATTTAGCTAAGTGAAAATTGTTTGTGATAAAGAGAAAAATTTACTTACTTGCGATTTTTTCATAATTTCTTGAATTAAATTTCTACATTTTGTATCTAAGTCCTGTAAACACTAAAGAGTTTGTTACTTACTTAGAATTTTGTCATAATTTCTTTAACGAAATGTATTTTTGTTAATCCAACATGTGAATTCAAGAAAGAAACAATAAAGAGTTTGTTACTTACTTAGAATTTTGTCTTAATTTCTTGAACGAAATGTATTTTTGTTAATCCAACATGTGAATTCAAGAGAGAATTTGCTAATTAGTTACAATTTTTTCATAATTTCTTGAATGAAATTGTGTATCCAAGAGTTGACTTCAAGAAAGAAATTGTTACTTACTGAGAATTTTTAATAATTTCATGAATTAAATTTCTACATCATGTAGCTAAGTGAAAATTGTTTGTGATAAAGAGAAAAAAAGTTACTTACTTGCGATTTTTTCATAATTTCTTGAATGAAGTATCTGTACTGCATATCAAAGAGATGAAATCAATAAAGAGTTTGTTACTTAATTACAAATATTTTCATAATTTATTGAATGAAATTTCCGTATTGCGCATCCACGAGTTGACTTAAAGAAAGATATTGTTACTTACTGAGAATTTTTTTTTCATAATTTTTTTGAATTTAATTTCTAGATCATATATCTAACTCATGAAAACATTAAAGAGTTTGTTACTTACCTAGAATTTTGTTATAATTTCTTGAATGAAATGTATTTTTGTTAATCCAACGTGCGAATTCACGAAAGAACTTGCTACTGAATATCAATATTTTAATTATTTCTAGAATAAAATTGTGTATCATAGAGTTGACTTCAAGAAAGAAATTGTTACTTACTGAGAATTTTTTAATAATTTCTTGAATTAAATTTCTACATCATGTAGCTAAGTGAAAATTGTTTGTGATAAAGAGAAAAAATAAGTTACTTACTTGCGATTTTTTCATAATTTCTTGAATGAAGTATCTGTACTGTATATCCAATCCATCATGTGAATTCAAGAAAGAATTTGCTACTTAGTTACAATTCTTTCATAATTTCTTGAATGAAATTGTGTATCCAAGAGTTGACTTCAAGAAAGAAATTGTTACTTACTGAGAATTTTTTAATAATTTCTTGAATGAAATTTCTACATCATGTAGCTAAGTGAAAATTGCTTGTGATAAAGAGAAAAAAAGTTACTTACTTGCGATTTTTTCATAATTTCTTGAATGTAGTATCTGTACTGTATATCCAAGAGGTGAAATCAATAAAGAGTTTGTTACTTACTTACAAATATTTTCATAATTTCTTGAATGAAATTTCCGTATTGCGTATCCAAGAGTTGACTTCAAGAAAGAAATTGTTACTTACTGATAATTTTTTAATAATTTCTTGAATAAAATTTATACATCATTTAGCTAAGTTAAAATTTTTTGTGATAAAGAGAAAAAAAGTTACTTACTTGGGATTTTTTCATAATTTCTTGAATTAAATTTCTACATCGTGTATATAAGTCATGTAAACAATAAAGAGTTTGTTACTTACTTAGAATTTTGTCATAATTTCTTGAACGAAATGTCTTTCCTTATCCAGCAGGTGAATTCAAGAAAGAATTTGCCACTTACTTACAATTTTTTCATAATTTCTTTAATAAAAATTTCTGTATTGTGTATCAAAGAGGTAATTTCGAGAAAGAATTTGTTACTTAATTACTTACAATTTTTTTTCATAGTTTCTAAAATGAAGTTTCTGCATTATGTATCCTAGAGGTGACTTCAGGAAAGAGTCTGTTACTTGCTTACATTAGAAACATTCTAGGGAACAAGGGCGGTTTAAGATTAAATATATTTATTGATGAAAGGTATTAAAATATTTTTTTTTTGAGAAAGAAAAAAAAAACAACAACAAATTTTTAAATACAATTATTAATTAGAGTTCACTTTTAAAAATGCACAAACGATGGTCCCATGATATATAATATTATTGAACATCTCGGATATATTTATCATGGTCAGGTATGTTCTTAGGTATCCACTGTGAGAAGAACCTAAACTCGTCTTGAGGACGGTGATAACACCCCTCAAATTTAGGACACTTAAACTCTTCTAGATTGAAAAGTGGAATCCTAGGGTCACACTTTTGAATTAAAACTTTATCTGTAGGTACATTGTCCTTTACGTAGAGTGCTTCAACTCCGAAAAAGCTGCAAATTTCACTGACTTCCTCCTGGACATTTCTCAGTTCCTGAACAGTATTATTAAGTGGTGTAATCACTCTATCATAGAATCCCAGTCTGTTTATAAAACGTAATGTAGTAGTCCCCAAGCTTTTATCATACCCATACAGATTATAGTTCACTAACCAATGATAACAGTCGATTTCTTCGAGATCCATAGACATTAATAAAAAAGTACATTCGAATATAACACCGCAAGATGATTTTTTCAAACTGATAAATTCGGTGTCATACAGTCCTATCATCTTGGAGGCTATTAATGTAGTTGTTAAGTAGAGAAATACTTCATCAAACTATTATACCTTCGCTCAAGGTTGAACGGAGTTATGACTAGTGATATGAGTCTTAGAACCATCTGAATTCAGTGTGGGGAGGAGTCATAAAACCCTTGGAAGTCCTTGCGGGGAGTAGTCATTGAACTCTCGATAACTGATAAATTCTGTGTCATACTGTCCTATCATCTTGGAACTTATTAATATAGTTGTTAAGCAGAAAAATACTCCATCAAACTTTTATATCAGCGCTCAAGGTTGAATGGAATTATGGCTAGGGTGACGAGTCCTAAAATCATCTGAATTCACTGAGAGGAGGAGTCATAAAACCCTCCAGGAACCGAACACCCATGAACATCTAAAAAACTATGTCTGAAAACCTAAACAGCTAATTATAAATTCTAATTCAAGATTTCAGGCACGTAAAACCACAAAATACAAAGTTAACTTCTCAAATAATAAACCCCAGGAGTCGAGCACGCACGAAAATCTAAAAAAACCTAGGTCTGAAAACCCTAGAATGAAATGTCTTTTTTTTTTATTTATCCAGGAGGCGAATTCAAGAAAGAATTTGTTCCCATGTATCTGACAATAGATGTACGCAAATTCCTTTTCTTACATCTCCGACGTTTTATTAGACATTCTAAACATTTGATATGCTAGCTTACTCTAAAAATAATGAACACATAACAATGTAATGCATAATATATTTTTAATGAAATAATGCTATGTAGAATATTAATACAAAAAATATATTACGATACATTATTAATATCAACGATTAACTTTGGACATTTTGAATCTGTTCCATAAAATAGTTCACCATGTTCTCTCTTGATATTATAGCTATTGTCTTCTCTTAGATCGTAATCAGTAGAATAATCATTATTCCATTTTGAGTCATACACAATTTTTACTGTTGTCTCATCAACAGGCTCAATATGCTTTTCGTCTTTGGTATTATTTGGATCAATGACTGTTTGATCAATGGCAGTAACTTTTGCTGGTGCTTTGTTTTTCATCGATTCATCTTTATATTCTATAGTGATATTTTTTGCCAATGCCCTTTTTATTTTTCTGGCAATTTCAATGTCTATTATTACATTATTTTTACACAGGTAACAGTTTCGACACGTAGACAAGATATGGTTTACGATATTAGTAGAAGAGTAGGCCTTTCTTTTATTGATCTTCCGTTGAATGCTAATACCCGAAAGGTGACGATTGGATGGATCAGTTGGTAATGTGTTACCTGCAACAGTAGCAAGGACTTGTCCTCTATCATCAATGATTATTTTTATGTTGGCATTCTCTTTGAGTGCAATCATCTCTGGAGATCTCAATCTCGCATAACCACCAACATAAGAGTTGAATTTTTTCGGTATTCCAAAGAAATTTAATTCCTTACTGTCATGACAATGCATGCATACATTTGCAATAGTGCTACCACCTGTACTTGTTTCAAAGTTTAAATACTTCTCTTTGTCAGCATTCAATGCTACAATAACCTTGTTATGTAAACACACTTTATTAAAATGTTCCATATTCACTTTTTTTTTAAAAAGATATGACTTATGTGTTTATCATCCCACTGCGTAAAAAATACTGATTTAATACATGCAATAGATTAGGTAGTGTCAATAACCTGTGATAGAATACCAGTAGGAAAGTCACATCGTCTCTCTGACCAATAACAGCGCGTAATTGCTAGGACTGTAAGCATATTTTGACATTTTAAGTTATTTACGAAAAGCTATCATCTTGGAAGTTATTAATTTGGTTGTTAAGCAGAAAAATACTTCGTTAAACTTTTATATCTTCGCTCAAGGTTGAATGGAGTTATGGCTAGATGGATGAGTCCTAAAACCATCTGAATTCATTGTGAGGAGGAGTCATAAAGCCCCTGGAAATCATTGAGGGGGGGGGAGTCATTGAACTCTCGGTAACTAATAAATTCATTAAACTTCCCAAAAAAAAATCACATGGAATATCCTCGCTTTTTGAACGAACACCATGTAAAGAAAAAATCAAAACGGCTTAAAACAATAGAGCCCCCTCAAACCCCGTAACGTCAATCTAAAAGGTATAAAAATTATTTATTTAACATAAATCCTCGCCTTCAATTTAACGGGAAAAATATAAGAATTATTTATTTAACAGAAATTCTCGCTTTTTTGAACGAACACCATGTAAAGAAAAAATCACACTGGCTTAAAACAACAGAGTCCTTAAAACGTAACTTTGAAAATTAAGAGAATGTAAAAGTTACACGGTAAACCCCGGCTCCTTTGGGAGCCTAGAGAACCTTTGCGGACGGGGGGTTTCCTGGAGGGTGGGGGGGGGGTGATCGGAGCCCTTTGGGGTTGTGGTAAGGGACCTCACGGCTAGACCACGACAAAGCACTACTCTCGTGGAACTCAATTCCCATTTAACTCAACCCCCGTGCAACTGAATTCCCCTTGTAACTGAACCCCAGTATAACCGAAACTCCCGTGCAACTGTATCCCCTTTAACTGAACCCTCGTAACACAACAGAGTCCTGCAAACGGAACTTTGAAAATCAAGAGAATGTAAAAGTTACATGGTAAACCACGGTCCCTTTGGGAGCCTAGAGACCATTTGTGGACTGGGGGGTTCTTTGGGGGTTGGGTTGGGGGGATCGGAGCCCTTTGGGGTTGTGGTAAGGGACCTCACGGCTAAACCACGACAAAGCACTACTCTCGTGGAACTCAATTCCCATTTAACTCAACCCCCGTGCCCCTGACGCCCCCGTGTAACTGAATCCCCTGTATAACCGAAACCCCGTGCACCAGTATCCCCTTTAACTGAGACCCCGTATAAAAACAGCGTCCTTCAAACGGAAATTTGAAAATCAAGAGAATGTAAAAGTTACACGGTAAACCAGGGCCGCTTTGGGGGCCTAAAGAACGTTTGAGGACCGGGGGGGTCCTTTGGGGCTGGGGTGGGGGGATCGGAGCCCTTTGGGGTTGTGGTAAGGGACCTCACGGCTAAACCACGACAAAGCACTACTCTCGTGGAACTCAATTCCCATTTAACTCAACCCCCGTGCAACTGGACCCCCCTTGTAACTGAGCCCCGTGTATAACCGAAACCCCCCGTGCAACTGTATCCCCTTTAACTGAACCCTCGTTCAACTCACCCCTCCATGCAACCCCATCCCCCTCAAAACACTTTTCAGCCATTTCTTTTTAAATTGACAATATTTTTCAAACGTTACTTATGTATTATACAGACCACATCGGCGAGGTAAAGCTAGGTCAAGTCACAATGTCATTTTATCGTTACTTTTCAATTAAGCTATTGAATACTTTCTAGCAATGTCTCTTGTAAGCGTCAAATCTATTAAGTATCTGAGCTTATTCTTTGTATTGTTGATGAAAGCATCTCATTCTTTAATTACCCGTGAGGCATTCTTAACCTTCGCAATACCTTTACGCAAATATCTTTTCGCAAAAAAAAATTCTCAAATCTCGTAAACTAAAGAAGTAATTACCCTTTTCAAAAGCATTAGTCCTTCTATTAATGAACCCATGAAACGAAACCAATATTATAGCATCAAACAATCTCGCTCCTAGTTCCAAAAATGGAATGCATGTAGCGTTCGTAGTAATAGGTTTAAAAACCTATTAGCCAAGTTTAAAAAAAAAACCTACTAATCAACTTACAGATGAATGACCACGGATTTAACCTAAGAAATATTCAAATCCTAATCACTAATCAAGTTATACTCGTTCCTCTTGGCAGGCAAATGACCCTGGTAACCCAATTACTTGAAAACCTACACACATATCCATGCCTCAGGCGTAGGTTTGCGTGTAGGTTTTCAATGCATTAGGCGCTTACTACTTATATATATATATATATATATATATATATATATATATATATATATATATATATATATATATATATATATATATATATATATATATATATATATATATATATATATATATATATATATACATATATATATATATATATATATATATATATATATATATATATATATATATATATATATATATATATATATATATATATATATATATATATATATATATATATATATATATATATATATATATATATATATATTTATATATATACATATATATGTGTGTGGGCACCCAATAGTATGAAAAGGAAAAAGGAGAATATTAAAAGAAATACTTACTGAGAAAAAGGAGAGACTAAACTTAAAAAGAGAAATAATAATAGCTTACTCTTCCTTAGTCTTTTGTAAGGACGTGTCTTTTCACCGTGGCCTTAAATGCAGTATAATGCGAGGGGGCGCCTACTTTCCAACTCCTGGTGTACATCTTATAACGTCACGTATACTGTACAGATCACATTTGGCACTGGTTTTGCCACCCCCTGACACACTTAAACCCCGCTTGGTACTCGCTACCTGGTGTATGTGATTTCTAAAAGTGGGTGCCCGCTCAGCAGATTGCGTAGCTTTATAAACATCGTATTCAGGCAATCTGTTTCAGGATTGTATTCAGGCAATCGGTGCAAAATTTCTAATAATATATGATGTTTGAGCTTTAAAAAGTCCCTATATGAAGAAAAAAAAATCAAGTCAAAATGGAAGCATATTATTACAATATTTTAATCAAAACTCCAATTTCATGAACTTTCACTTTTACAACATTTAAATTTCGATTAATCCTGAGAATGAACGTTTATTGCAAAAACAATGTATGGGTATTTCAAAAGAGGCCCTGAAACCCCTCGAACATGGTGTCAGATCAAAAAGGAACAGGGAAGCATTAGAATTCCAATGGTCAAAAACTAAGAACAGGAAAATCACAGCCCCCCTCCAATCTTGATCAAAAAGGAAAATCACTTTTTGGATGGGAAGCACTGATTTGTCCTTTTTTCCTTTTTTATTTCTCCCTTGGAGCGGTCATATCAAACCAGTGGTCATAGAATGTCGGGAGAGCACTCGCTTGAAAGGAAATTTTCATGCCCTTTTTAAATGGTAAAAGAGATCATGCGACAACAAGGTGGCATTTTCTGCCAATTTGTGCCCAGGCATCTATTTTCTCCCGGAAAAAGGTCAAAATGGAAGAGAACTAAAATTCTAAGATAAACAATCAATTCGCCAGGGGGTTAAATCCCTCAATAGTTTTTGAGCCTCCCCCCCCCCCCATATTCACAAACCACATCGGCGTGGTGTATTCGGCCATTTTGTGCTGCAAACAGGGCCGTATCCAGGATTATTTTTTGGGGTGGGGGGAGGGGTATAAAAAAACTTTTAAAAACATATCAAAAATTTGTTTATATTCATTTTTGTTATTTTTTACGAGTCGGACAAATATTTCGGGGTGGGGCTTAAACCCTCACCCCCTAGATACGGCCTTGGCTGCAAACCATCATATTTTCGCCCAAAGAGAGACACAATTCCACAGAACGGAAATTCTAAGATAGCTAGTCAATTTTTCGTGATCTAAGACCTCAAACTGAAGGTTTTGAGCCCCCTCCCCAATTTAAAAAGTGAGGAAACTATTTTATTTTAACTGTGACCTGTTACCACCAGTCTAAAATTAGAGAGGCCTGAAGGTTGAAAGCCTGGGAAATAACATAATAAAGTTTTAAGTACAAATTCTTAAATATAACCACTGACTTCTTTGGTTTCACCGTCCAAGTTAAACAAAGATCTTTTTTGTAATGTTTATTATATACATTGAAAAAAAAAAGTGAAAAATTTATTTAAAAAGTGAAGGTTGTTTTTTTAAAGTAAAGACCAAAGTTTAAACTCAAAACGAACATAAAACTTTGCTTTACCAATTGTATAAGATTATCTATGAACTAGATTAAATAGACTGACTCGTAACATTTTCCAATATCTATGGAATTTTAGGAACTAGCGCTTTACTGAAAATTGAGCTTGCTAGAATTTTTGTAGAGAAGTATGATTATACCCTAAAAATTCTCAATATCATGGTCTCTGAAAGACCTCTGAGAGACCAATAAACTAGTATTTGTTTCGTGCAGGGTAGTCCTAGAATTATTTACTCCTAAGAGAACATTCTGATTTTTTAAAGCTGGATTTGTGCTTCCAGTGAAGCGCTAGTTTTTAGAATTCTACTGATATTAAAAAATAATATGAGTGAGTTAGTTTAAGCTATTTCTGTAGACATATCTTTGGCGACGCAACAATCTTTGTTTGGTTCAAGTTCCAACTTCGCTCTCAACTTCCGTGGTACGTTCTTCCTAGAACGTTCTAAAATCGCATTGGCAGCCCATTACGCATGACAACAATGGAAGAACGAAAAACAAAAAACTAAAAAAGAAAATATAACGAGGTAATTTCTCATCTAGTTTCTTCTGGTGGGGGGGATAAAGAAACTCGAAAACGCCTTTACAGGACTCAATTTTGGGCTCAGCATATAGCATAGGCAGGTAAAACGTAATAGCCTAGTTGTGCATCTTAAAAATTGTTCAGTTAATACTCAGGTAATTTAGGTAGCTAATACCGTGGATGCTCTTTGAAGAAGGGTACGGAGGATGGAACAATTAAAATATACCAAATAAATATACCAAATGAAATAGAATACCAAAATGAAACAAGAGAAGCAAAATCAATATTCATACTCCACATCCAAAATTGGAAAAAAGAAATCTTAATCAAAACCCCTCCATCAGATTCAGCGCATCAGGGAATCCTACTATAGAAGTTTCAAGCTCCTACATACAAAAATATGGAATTTTGCATTTTTTGCCAAAACAAATATCATGAATGCGTGTTTTTTTCCAGGGGTGATCGCGTCGAACTAATTGTTCTAGAAGGTTGGGAGAGGGCACATTCGAAAGGAAATTAAAAGTTATACTGCCCTTTTAGGCAACCAAAAAGATTGGAGGGCAACTAGTCCCCACTCCCGTGCCCCTTTTCCTCTAAAGTTGTCCAATGAAAGATAGCCATTTTGTTTAGTATAGTTGAGAAATCCAATAACTATGCCTCTAGAGGTGACATGACCCCCATAGCCCGTAAGGAAAGGGCTGTAAGTCATAAAATTTGCCCATTGTTTGCGTATTTTATTTGTTATTGGGAAGTATATATTTTTAGAGGGGGGGGGTTGTGCTTGGGGTGGGTTTCCATGGGGATGAGTTTCCGTGGGGAGAGAAATTTCCGAGAGTAAAACTTCCATGAAAAATTTTACACTGGGGGGGGGGGTGACAGAATTACTATACGAAACTATGTTTACTTGTCTTACTTTCTCTTTGCCTGCTCAATTTTGCATGTGGAGATGCAAATTTTAGGTATTTTATTATATAAAAGATAAGAAATTTTAGATATAATTTAGATTAAATTTAGATATAAATTTAAGGTATAGCAAATTTTAGGTAGCTAATACCGTGGATGTCCTTTGAAGAAGGGTATGGGGGATTTAACAATTAAAATAATTGAATAACAAAACAAAACAAGAGAAGCAAATCCGATATTTTTACTTCGACTTATGCCAATTCTTAAAGTACCAAGGACAATGAAAATGAAATAATACTGTATTAATTATTTCGCTGAAAACTTACACAACCATATTTATCTAAAGAATTAGAAAAAATCTTAAAAATTTAATGGAAATACCTCCTCGTGCAGTGATACAATTTTTGCTAGTATCAAGTGTCAAGTTAGAAAAAAGGAAATGTAGGTAGAAAATCTGCGAAAAAAATAAGTTAAAATATATGAAACCAAACAGCTTAATAATCCATAGATTGGGAATCAAACGTTCGTTACTGTGTGAAACCTAAGAAGGAAAATCATTGCTAAACTTTCAACAAATTAGTTGTGCATATTTATTGTGACGTTTCAACGTCGTAATAATAAAAATTAGGTACTGCCATCAGAAATTCATAATTTTGGAATAAATAAAAGAAAAATCTTAGAAAATCATGTTTCAGCAACGAATAGACCTAAGATGGATCTGGAGGGGGGTGTCAAAAAATATTTTTATTTTGATTTATTTGGTAGGCCCCTACTCTAAGTTTTATTGACTATCATAGGCAGTGCTCTAGCGCTGCCTAAGTAAAGAACGATGTGGGTACAATGTGTTTTTTTTTCTCCATACCCGGATACTTCGTATCGAAGGAGTTGTCGTAGAAACTTCAAAAAGGGCTCATCATTCCCCCAAACACATCCAATTAAAATTTTGCGATAGTCATTTTGTTCAGTGTAGTTGATTTCCAGATAGAAAAGATCTTTTTGAGGAGGAGACTTCCCCACAACCCTCAGGGCATGGGTTTTAAGTTACGCCCTGAGGGCATATAAGAACAATGTTGGCACAATTTACCCTTTATTATTTTTAGAGCAGGCCAATGAATGTGCATTGTCAGTTTAATATACATATACTGATATTTAGTAATCAAAATGTTTATATTATTTGATTTATTAAAGTTATAAAAGTAAAAACCTTTATATTTTTTCAGTAAAGTGCAAATTTTGTTCTGCCCTTGGGAAGGCATAGGGGGTTTGCGCCCAACTCGTGTTAATTTCTGCTCGTTTTGAGCTTGACTCGGTTAATTATTGTAATTTCTGTTCGTTTTGGGTTTCATTTACTTATTGATGCTAATTTGTGGTAGTTTCACGCTTGGCAGATTATTTGATTTTATTTTTGCTAACTTTTTGTTTAATGGAGTTCTTTACTTTTTTTGAAAAACTTATTTGGTAGAAAAAGTTTTTTAAATTAATTACTAAAAACTAGATTTTTCTTTAGGGCAGGTTTTTTTTTTAGTCCTCCAAGAAACGGCAAAAATAATTGACTTATGACAAAATGTAGTTCGGGGCTATTTCTGCTAAGAAAAGAGATTAGTTACTCTGACCTCAGTTATGCTTACAGAATGTGCTGCACTGGTGGCTAATTTGTATATGTTTATATATTTGTTTCTTAACCATGTTTAAACATGATTCCATATTGGTACAGTAAATTTTGAAATAAAAAGCTAGTAAAATATAGCTAGGTATCCCTGTTGGTTCATGGTTGTTGGCGTCGGCCATTTTTTTTTTTTTTTTTTTTTTTTTTTTAAGATAAGATAAGTTTTATTCTTCATTATATACACATACAATATTACATGTTATTATTCCCCTAAAGGCTCATTGGCCTGTACAAAGGGGGAAGACATATGAAATGCTTACTCAGAGATGAAAAACAAAAGAAAATTTAAAATAATCACTTACGCATATACGAAGGAGAAGAAAAAAGAATATAGATACAATGGAAACTATAGAAAAAATAAAAAAATAAATTAAATAAATTAATTATATTAAATAGACTAAAAAAAATAAAATAACATCTACGGAGCAAAAGAATATTTAACAATTTTTTTAAACAAACCGAATGAGTGGCACCCTCGAGCTGATTCAGGCAACTTATTCCAAACAATATGACACGCCATTAGAGGATTAAAATCTGACCTTATGCAAAGAGTAAATGGAACTTGAACATGATTTGTCATATTACGAAGATTATAATTATTTTGATCAGAGGTAAAAGATAGCGGAATTGATTCTGAAATCAATCCCCTGGCCAGCCCCAATTTTTTCCATCATTTGTCTTTAATTACAGAATTAAAAGTCATAAGCTTGTTTGCACCTTTGTATTTAAACTCTGGCCTCAGTTATGCTTGACGAATATACAATGTATTTCTTTACCGTTTAAATATATTTTAATTATTATTCCAAGTTATATTTTATATTCTCATCTCCTCTTTTTTCAGTGACACTAATAATTCCAGCAAATAAATTATTTTTAATATCAAAACAATCTAAATGCGACCCACCTTTAAAAATTAGCCACAAAAGTTTAATTTTGTTTATCTTGATTTATCTGATTGTCAACGCTGTCCTCACTCATACGTACATTTATTAAGACTATATTTCTTCACTCCAAAACTTAAACTCCCTCCTGTACTCTCTTTCTCACTCCCGACTTATTCCGAATTACTTGAGATTAAACCTACTTTAGAAAAACAGAATGTCTCTTGATATATTTACAGCAAAATAAAATGTAGGAGAGCGAGCAAGCCCAAAAACCGAACGTGCCGAGTTCAAGACATTGAATGGTGTCTGGCAAGCCGTTGTGCATAACCCCTTTTGAATTACCAGAAAACTCTAAAAATATACAAAGGCTTTGGGAGGGCCCCAGATCCTTTCTTATGTTCTAGATCATAAGTGTGTTTGGGAAAGTTAATGTGGAATATGAAAGAATTGGAAAAACCTGAATTTAACGAAACCTAAAAAAGATCGGATTGCACCGACAAAAATTACCAAAAATAGGTGGAGAACACCAAGAACCTGAATATCTGAGGAGCCAGCCCTAGTCTCCTCTTCCCTCTCATTTCGTAAATACTGACTTGGCTGTAATTGCATAACCTTATTCATCTAGTGCAATAGTTTTCCAAGTTCAAAGAAGATATTTTTCTGATGATAGGGGGAAGGGAAGATTGGGACGTGAAAACACCTTTACAGAACTCAATTTCGGCTCAGCATACAGTACAGGCTAGTAAAACGTAATAGCCTTGCTGTACATTTAAATAATTGTTTAGTTAATACTAAGGTAATTATTTTAGCTAACCAATACCATGAATGCCCTTTGACGAAGGGTGCGGCGGTGAAACCGTTAAAATTTGTTACACCAAAATGCAACAATGTCTCGTTATGCAAATTTAGCCAATAGATAAGACCAGAAGAGGGATCGTTCTAGTTTTCTAGAATTATTTGAATATTCTAGAATATGCTAGTTTTCTAGAATATACTACTATATAGAATATACTAGAATATACTAGAATAGAATATTCTAGAATATGCTAGTTTTCTAGAATATAATACTATATAGAATAAACTAAAATATACTAGAATGGTATATACTAGAATATAGAATATACTAGAATATACTAGTTTTCTAGAATATACTACTATATAGAATATAATAGAATATACTAGAATATAGAATATGCTAGAATATACTAGTTTTCTAGAATATACTACTATATAGAATATACTAGAATATAGAATATACTAGAATATACTAGTTTTCTAGAATATACTACAAATTGTTTCTTCAGTATATCAGGGCTTCGCAATAAACTTAAAAATAAAGCCTCTCTTATTTATAAACCAATATGTTAAAATAATCAATTTTATCAATATTAGAATTATTCAATTAAGCTTAGAATACTGGCCAAGAAAACAATTACCGTAAACCTATTCACAAATATAAACCTACAGTAGTTAAGAGAGCTACACTAGAAAACAGCAATAAAGTTTTATATAGCGTCACATTAGCAATTCGAATCAGATGATCCAGGGAGCTTTGGATTTCTAGCAGCATAAATACTGCAACACAGTTCTAAAAAGCTCAGTTGCAGTTATGACAACCACTGTTCTGGCTCTAACAAAATGTGAGTTAAATTTTAATTTTTCGGGTTTTGTGAAATTCTAATAGTTTTGAGCTACACAGGGGAAAATTCACAATCATTTCTGAAAGACCCAGTCAGGTTTTAGGTGTAGTTGTGGCAGCACTGTTCTTGTCCTGAAAAATGTGTGTCAACTTTCAGTTTTTGTAATTTTGTAGAGCTCTAGTAGCCAAATGGTAATTTCGATTGTTGTTGGCGATTTTTTTCTAACTTGAAGATAAGAAAAAACAATTCTGATATCAACTGCCCCAGATTCAAACAATTTTTTCTTTTGAGAAAAAGAGTTATAACTCCAAAAAGGGCCAGTTTCGCTATTCACTGGAAGTATATTATTACAATTTTTTAATAAAAACTCCAATTTCATGAACTTTCGCTTTTACAACATTTAAATTTCGATTAATCCTGAGAATGACCGTTTATTGCAAAAACAATGTATGGGTGCTTCAAAAGAGGCCCTGAAACCCCTCGAAAATGGTGTGAGATCGAAAAGGAACAGGGAAGCATTAGAATTCCAATGGTCAAAAACTAAGAACAGGAAAATTACAGCCCCCTCCAATCTTGATCAAAAAGGAAAATCACTCGTTGGATGGGAAGTACTGATTTGTCCTTTTTTGCCTTTTTTATTTCCCCCTTGAAGCGGTCATATCAAACCAGTGGTCATAGAATGTCGGGAGAGCACTCACTTGAAAGGAAATTTTCATGCCTTTTTAAATAGTAAAAGAGATCATGCGACAACAAGGTGGTATTTTCTGCCAATTTGTGCCCAGGCATCTATTTTCTCCCGGAAAAAGGTCAAAATGGAAGAGAACGAAAATTCTAAGATAAACAATCAATTCACCAGGGATTAAATCCCTCAATAGTTTTTGAGCCTCCCCCCCCCCCATCTTCACAAACCACATCAGAGTGGTGTCTTCGGCCATTTTGTAATGCAAACAGGGCCGCATCCAGGATTATTTTTCGGGGTGGGGGGGGGGGTCCCTTTATAAAAAAACTTTTAAAAACATACCAAAAATGTGTTTATATTCATTTTTGTTACGTTTTTTACGAGTCGGACAAATATTTCGGGGTGGGGCTTAAACCCTCACCCCCTAGATACGGCCTTGGCTGCAAACCATCATATTTTCGCCCAAAGAGAGACACAATTCCACAGAACGGAAATCCTAAGATAGCTAGTCAATTTTTCGTGATCTAAGACCTCAAACTGAAGGTTTTGAGCTCCCTCCCCAATTTAAAAAGTGAGGAAACTATTTTTATTTTAACTGTGACCTGTTACCACCAGTCTAAAATTAGAGAGGCCTGAAGGTTGAAAGCCTGGGAAATAACATAATAATGTTTTAAGTACAAATTCTTAAATATAACCACTGACTTCTTTGGTTTCACTGCCCAAGTTAAACAAATATCTTTTTTGTAATATTTATTGTATACATTAAAAAAAAAAAAACAGTGAAAAATTTATTTAAAAATTGAAGGTTGTTTTTTTAAAGTAAAGACCAAAGTTTAAACTCAAAACGAACATAAAACTTTGCTTCGCCAATTGTATAAGATTATCTATGAACTAGATTAAATAGACTGACTCGTAACATTTTCCAATATCTATGGAATTTTAGGAACTAGCGCTTTACTGAAAATTGAGCTTGCTAGAATTTTTGTAGAGAAGTATGATTATACCCTAAAAATTCTCAATATCATGGTCTCTGAAAGACCTCTGAGAGACCAATTAACTAGTATTTGTTTTTTGCAGGGTAGTCCTAGAATTATTTACTCCTAAGAGAACATTCTGATTTTTTAAAGCTGGATTTGTGCTTCCAGTGAAGCGCTAGTTTTTAGAATTCTACTGATATTAAAAAATAATATGAGTGAGTTAGTTTAAGCTATTTCTGTAGACATATCTTTGGCGACGCAACAATCTTTGTTTGGTTCAAGTTCCAACTTCGCTCTCAACTTCCGTGGTACGTTCTTCCTAGAACGTTCTAAAATCGCATTGGCAGCCCATTACGCATGACAACAATGGAAGAACGAAAAACAAAAAACTAAAAAAGAAAACCTAACGAGGTAATTTCTCATCTAGTTTCTTCTGGTGGGGGGGATAAAGAAACTCGAAAACGCCTTTACAGGACTCAATTTTGGGCTCATCATATAGCATAGGCAGGTAAAACGTAATAGCCTATTTGTGCATCTTAAAAATTGTTCAGTTAATACTCAGGTAATTTAGGTAGCTAATACCGTGGATGCTCTTTGAAGAAGGGTACGGAGGATGGAACAATTAAAATATACCAAATAAATATACCAAATGAAA
Organism: Artemia sp. Qi Xiang Cuo; assembly: GCF_049724085.1. Classification (NCBI taxonomy): domain Eukaryota; kingdom Metazoa; phylum Arthropoda; class Branchiopoda; order Anostraca; family Artemiidae; genus Artemia; species Artemia sp. Qi Xiang Cuo. The sequence goes on along the minus strand of NC_142794.1, from coordinate 102,507,878 downwards.
TAGAATACCAAAATGAAACAAGAGAAGCAAATTCAATATTCATACTCCACATGCAAAATCGGAAAAAAGAAATCTTAATCAAAATCCCTTCATCAGATTCAGCGCATCAGGGAATCCTACTATAGAAGTTTCAAGCTCCTACATACAAAAATATGGAATTTTGCATTTTTTGCCAAAAGAAATATCATGAATGCGTGTTTTTTCCAGGGGTGATCGCGTCGAACTAATTGTTCTAGAAGGTTGGGAGAGGGCACATTCGAAAGGAAATTAAAAGTTATACTGCCCTTTTAGGCAACCAAAAAGATTGGAGGGCAACTAGTCCCCACTCCCGTGCCCCTTTTCCTCTAAAGTTGTCCAATGAAAGATAGCCATTTTGTTTAGTATAGTTGAGAAATCCAATAACTATGCCTCTAGAGGTGACATGACCCCCATAGCCCGTAAGGAAAGGGCTGTAAGTCATAAAATTTGCCCATTGTTTGCGTATTTTATTTGTTATTGGGAAGTATATATTTTCAGAGGGGGTGGGTTCTGCTTGGGTGGGTTTCCATGGGGATGAGTTTCCGTGGGGAGAGAAATTTCCAAGAGTAAAATTTCCATGAAAAATTTTACACTGGGGGGGTGACAGAATTACTATACGAAACTATGTTTACTTGTCTTACTTTCTCTTTGCCTGCTCAATTTTGCATGTGGAGATGCAAATTTTAGGTATTTTATTATATAAAAGATAAGAAATTTTAGATATGATTTAGATTAAATTTAGATATAAATTTAAGGTATTGCAAATTTTAGGTAGCTAATACTGTGGATGCCCTTTGAAGAAGGGTATGGGGGTTTTAACAATTAAAATAATTGAATAACAAAACGAAACAAGAGAAGCAAATCCGATATTTTTACTTCGACTTATGCCAATTCTTAAAGTACCAAGGACAATGAAAATGAAATAATACTGTTTTAATTATTTCGCTGAAAACTTACACAACCATATTTATCTAAAGAATTAGAAAAAATCTTAAAAATTTAATGGAAATACCTCCTCATGCAGTGATACAATTTTTGCTAGTAGCAAGTGTCAAGTTAGAAAAAAGGAAATGTAGGTAGAAAATCTGCGAAAAAAATAAGTTAAAACATATGAAACCAAACAGCTTAATAATCCATAGATTGGGAATCAAACGTTCGTTACTGTGTGAAACCTAAGAAGGAAAATCATTGCTAAACTTTCAACAAATTAGTTGTGCATATTTATTGTGACGTTTCAACGTCGTAATAATAAAAATTAGGTACTGCCATCAGAAATTCATAATTTTGGAATAAATAAAAGAAAAATCTTAGAAAATCATGTTTCAGCAACGAATAGACCTAAGATGGATCTGGAGGGGGGTGTCAAAAAATATTTTTATTTTGATTTATTTGGTAGGCCCCTACTCTAAGTTTTATTGACTATCATAGGCAGTGCTCTAGCGCTGCCTAAGTAAAGAACGATGTGGGTACAATGTGTTTTTTTTTCTCCATACCCGGATACTTCGTATCGAAGGCGTTGTCGTAGAAACTTCAAAAAGGGCTCATCATTCCCCCAAAACACATCCAATTAAAATTTTGCGATAGTCATTTTGTTCAGCGTAGTTGATTTCCAGATAGAAAAGATCTTTTTGAGGAGGACACTTCCCCACAACCCTCAGGGCATGGGTTTTAAGTTACGCCCTGAGGGCATATAAGAACAATGTTGGCACAATTTACCCTTTATTATTTTTAGAGCAGGCCAGTGAATGTGCATTGTCAGTTTAATATACATATACTGATATTTAGTAATCAAAATATTTATATTATTTGATTTATTAAAGTTATAAAAGTAAAAACATTTATATTTTTTCAGTAAAGTGCAAATTTCGTTCTGCCCTTGGGAAGGCATAGGGGTTTTGCGCCCAGCTTATGTTAATTTCTGCTCGTTTTGAGCTTGACTCGGTTAATTATTGTAATTTCTGTTCGTTTTGGGTTTCATTTACTTATTGATGCTAATTTGTGGTAGTTTCACGCTTGGCAGATTATTTGATTTGCTAACTTTTGTTATTTTTTTTTTATTTTTGTTGATATTTTTGCTAACTTTTTGTTTAATGGAGTTCTTTACTTTTTTTGAAAAAATTATTTTGTAGCAAAAGTTTTTTAAATTAATTACTAAAAACTAGATTTTTCTTTAGGGCAGGTTTTTTTAGTCCTCCAAGAAACGGCAAAAATAATTGGCTTATCACAAAATGTAGTTCGGGGCTATTTCTGCTAAGAAAAGAGATTAGTTACTCTGACCTCAGTTATGCTTACAGAATGTGCTGCACTGGTGGCTAATTTGTGTATGTTTATACATTTGTTTCTTAACCATGTTTAAACATGATTCCATATTGGTACAGTAAATTTTGAAATAAAAAGCTAGTAAAATATAGCAAGGTATCCCTGTTGGTTCATGGTTGTTGGCGTCGGCCATTTTTTTTTTTTTTTTTTTTTTTTTTTAAGATAAGATAAGTTTTATTCTTCATTACATACTAGCCTTATAGAATACTAGCTATATAGAATAGCCAAAGCTCAGGGTGTTTTTTCACAGCTAAAAAAAGTCTGGAAGAATAGGAAGATAAGTCTGCTAACCAAGTTTAGAATATTAGAAGCTACAGTGATGACAGTGGTCAAATATGGCTCTGAAGCATGGACGCTCTGAAAAGCGGATGAAGATTTGCTAGATGTTTTCCAGAGAAATTGCTTAAGGGTTGTTCAGGGTACCCGGCTGACTGACCGTATTTGAAACATCGGACAAACAGCACTATTAGGAAGAACCTTTACCAGTAAAGCAGAAAAACGGCTATGAACAGCATAATTAATCCCGGAAAAGATGCATGTATAGTGATTAATCCACGACAATCTTGGAATAATATCACTGGAGAAAGAGTCTTCGAGTTTTAACTCATTTAGCACACTTTTTGGCTATATATTCAAAAATTTATTATTAATAACAGATTTATTATTAATAACATCTAGCAAATCTTCATCCGCTTTTCAGAGCGTCCATGCTTCAGAGCCATATTTGACCACTGTCATTACTGTAGCTTCTAATATTCTAAACTTGGTTTGCAGACTTATCTTCCTATTCTTCCAGACTTTTTTTAGCTGTGAAAAAACACCCTGAGCTTTGGCTATTCTATATTTAACGTTTTGTGTGGGTAATAAAATAGCAAGAAGCTGTTATTATACCTAGGTTAGGTTACGTATTTAATATATGCTCTGCTTTACCCCCCCCCCCCTAATGTGCAAATATATAGCCCAAATTTGTTTCTAATATTCATCCTATTTTTTTATTTTTTTAGCATTAAAAAAATTCTAGTTTTCTAGAATTATTTGAATATTCTAGAATATACTAGTTTTCTAGAATATACTACTATATAGAATATACTAGAATATACTAGAATAGAATATACTAGAATATAGAATATACTAGAATATACTAGTTTTTTTAGAATATACTACTATATAGAATATACTAGAATATACTAGAATGGATTATACTAGAATATAGAATATACTTGAATGTACTAGTTTTCTAGAATATAGAATATACTAGTTTTCTAGAATATACTACTATATAGAATACTCTAGAATATACTAGAATGGAATATACTAGAATATAGAATATACTAGAATATACTAGTTTTCTAGAATATACTACTATATAGAATATAATAGAATATACTAGAATGGAATATACTAGAATATAGAATATACTAGAATGGTATATACTAGAATATAGAATATACTAGAATATAGAATATACTAGAATATACTAGTTTTCTAGAATATACTACAAATTGTTTCTTCAGTATATCAGGGCTTCGCAATAAACTTAAAAATAAAGCCTCTCTTATTTATAAACCAATATGTTAAAATAATCAATTTTATCAATATTAGAATTATTCAATTAAGCTTAGAATACTGGCCAAGAAAACAATTACCGTAAACCTATTCACAAATATAAACCTACAGTAGTTAAGAGAGCTACACTAGAAAACAGCAATAAAGTCTTATATAGCGTCACATTAGCAATTCGAATCAGATGATCCAGGGAGCTTTGGATTTCTAGCAGCATAAATACTGCAACACAGTTCTAAAAAGCTCAGTTGCAGTTATGACAGCCACTGTTTTGGATCTAACAAAATGTGAGTTAAATTTTAACTTTTCGGCTTTTGTGAAATTCTAGTAGTTTTGAGCTACACAGGGCAAAATTCACAAACATTTCTGAAAGACCCAGTCAGGTTTTAGGTGGTAGTTGTGGCAGCACTGTTCTTGTCCTGAAAAATGTGTGTCAACTTTCAGTTTTTGTAGTTTTGTAGAGCTCTAGTAGCCAAATGGTAATTTCGATTGTTATTGGCGATTTTTTTCTAACTTGAAGATAAGAAAAAACAATTCTGATATCAACTGCCCCAGATTCAAACAATTTTTTCTCTTGAGAAAAAGAGTTATAACTCCAAAAAGGGCCAGTTTCGCTATTCACTGGTTATTGAGATAGCTCAATAACCGGTACCCTACGTTTTACCTTTAGACATACCTTTAGAAACAGAATTTTATCCCGAATCAAAATGTAACATTAATTTCAGTTACAATAGTACTCCTCTACCCCCTCCCCCCACTAACAGACAAATTACTTACTTACTTAACTTTACTTAAAGCTCTTGCTCGGCAGCGTCGCCAGCGTAGAGGGAACCAGTCGTCAGCGCCGTCAGTCTTCTCCAGAGTGGTCGGTTCAGGGCGAGGGTTGTCGCTTCAGCCGGGTTGATGTTTCTGGAGGCGAGCCGATCACGGATGACGTCCGCCCATCTGGTGTGTGGTCTTCCCCTAGGACGCCTCCAGCCGTTTGCAGCTGGGTCGAAATCGAAGATGAGCTGGGCGGCTGTTTTGGCAGGCAGACGGAGCAGATGACCATACCAACGCAGCGAGCGAGACTCAAGCTGCTCAGACAGGGGTGGGAGTTGGAAGGACCTGAGGATTTCCGAATTTCGTACCCCGTCGGGCCATCGGGAGCGTTCGATTTTTCGGAGGTGTTTCGTCTGGATGGCTTCTACCTTCAGTGTCTGTGTCTGAGTCAGCGACCAAGTCTCAGCAGAATAGAGCATAACGCTGGCAACCGAAGCAGAATATATTCGTGCTTTTGTGAGACGGCTGATCTGGGGTTTATGGAAGACTGTTTTTAGAAGGCGACCGAAGACAGAGTTTGCTTTTGCCGCTCTTGCTGATATTTCGGCATCTAGGATTCCGTTTGAGCAGACAATTGAACCAAGGTAGGTAAACTACTTAACTACCTCTACAGTTTGGCCAAAAATTTCCACAGATGACAGGGGGTTGGACGGCGTTTTCTCAACGGGCATTATCTTGGTTTTCGACCAATTTATTTTCAGACCGAATTTCTCAGCGGCAGAGGCCAGTGTTTCAAGTGTAGTTTTGAGGTCACTAATGTTTTCGCATATTAGCACCACGTCATCGGCAAAGTCGACGTCTGAAAGAACTCTTCCAGCAAAGCCTATGCCAAACGGCTGCACCTGCTGTGTTTTATTCAGGATGTGGTCTATTACACAGTTAAAGAGCTCAGATGCAGCGGCACATCCTTGCCGGACACCATTTTTAATTTTGAAATATCCAGAAGGCCGTCCATTTACGATCACCGCACTTTCAGTGTTATTATACAGCTCTTTGAGGAGACGGACGATTTTCGTGGGTACACCAGCAGACTGGAGGATTAGCCATAGTGACTGCCTATCAACAGTGTCGAAGGCAGATCGAAAATCGACAAAGGCAATGTACGCCTTCCTCTTATATTCAAGAGTTTTCTCTACTAGCTGTCTAATCGTATGGATTTGCTCGGTGGTGGACCTGCCTGGCATGAAGCCAGCTTGCTGGGGGCGACGCAGGGCATGAAGGTATCTTGTTGCACGTTTGAGAAGCAGCATAGCGAAGAGCTTTCCAGGAACTGAGAGTAAAGTTATGCCACGATAATTGATACATTCTGCTTTGCTCCCTTTCCTCTTGTAGATTGATTCGGGATAAAATTTTGCTTCTAAAGGTATGTCTATTTCTTAGCTATCTCAATCAGTGAATCAAACCGTTTACCCGAAAAAGGAACATTTTGGGAAAAAACTTTTCTTAATTTGGAACCAAGCAAAGCACAAAAAAGTGAAATAAACTGAATGGCGGATTTTTGAGATTTTTTATCATTATTAATGAACAGTTATTTTTCCTCATACTTAAAAGATAAGAAAACAAGTTTTGATGTTAATAGTTTCAAATCCCAATAATTTTTCCTTTTGAGGAAAGCATCTATAGCGTAATTTGAAAAAAAAAACATGCAATCAACTCAAAAATAGGAACTTACTGAATTAATTAGTTAAACTTTTTATAACTAAACTTTTTAGATATTTTTCAGTTGATTACATTTTTTCGAATTTAACCATAAGGAAAAATAGCTTTGATATAAAAATGATTTTTATTAGAAATAATCTTTATATTAGAAAGTACTGACAATTTATTTTTCTGGAGCAAAGGAATTACACCGCCTTTTAGAGAAAAAACGAAACCCAAACCTCAGTTCATCTTGGGAACTTATTAAAATATAAAAAAGTGAACTGATAAAACTGATTGAAGATACTAAGTCTAACTGATTGAACAGTAAATTTGTGACATAAAACCTTTTGAATAACACCAATCAAATTGGTTACTCTCATTAACAATATTTCGCGTCAAAGTTTGCGAAGTTAAAGGATTGTTTCTTTATTTGTTAAAACCGAAGTGCTAAATTGAAACTTAAGCTTTAAAATTATAAAACTGATAAGAATTATAGAGGAAATACCAACAATTAACTTTAATTCTTTATTCGTGATTTTAGGCATATACTTTTATCTTTAACGATTTTGTGCTTAGGATCATGAATGCAGGAGTGAGGTTTTAGTTCGGAGGGAGTTAGAGCCTGTAAGTTCAGTACAGACCTTAGAATTACATCTTACTCATGATCATATCCAGGTTTTTTGTTCGGGGGAGGTTTTTTTTTGGGGGGGGGGGGGCGGGGGTACACAAAAAACTTCAAAACACATAAAAAATGTGTTTAAATGCATTTTGTTACGTTTTTACGAGTCGGATAAACATTTCGGTGCTGGGGGTTGGGTCAAACCCTCTCCCCCTGAATACGGCCTAAATTTTACCTATAGTTTCTTTTTACTGAGATAAAATCGGGCACAACTTACTTTTGCCCTATGTCTTGGAATATTTATGAGAGAGTGGGTCATGTGATATATAAGTATAATGAATTTCGTAAATTGCCAAAGGAGGTATATAAAAAGTTTACGTTTGACAAAAGACGACTAGCGAGTATAGTGAGGGACGGGTGTTTTGTAAGTGTTGAAAGACTAGGACGAATTCTCAGGCTAGTAATGGAACCCAAGAAATAGGTTTTATAATTTATGCAGCGTTTTTATTTATGCTATGTAAATTAATTATAATGGAATTTTTCACTTTGTACTGCAACAGCCCTAAAGCTGTTGGAGCAACATAATTATTGCTATTACTATATTCCATTATCTTTCCTTCAAAATTACTATTAATTAGTCCTAAAACCACTAGAAACCGAAGTGAAACCTCTCATTTTAGTACTGTGAATTGTCGATAAGCTCCACTCATATTCAACCACCAATATCGATATTGTCGACATATTCGACCAACAATATCGATAATCTACGATATTCAACCAACAACATCAATTCAATCGATTGATTATTCCTTTCTTTGCAAAAGTATAGTCAATGTGTCATATTCTGATAGAAGCTTGAAAGTCATAAGAGCAATTAAAATGATATTTGGATTGAAATGAAATTGAAATAAATTAAAGCGAGTGATTAGCTCTGCTTCTATGACCGTGATATTTGGCATATATATTTATTTTTGAAGATATGATGTGTAATATGTTGGTGATTCCCGAATAATATGCTGGTCTAAGAGTTACAGAACAACATAAATGATTTTGGGTTACTAATATGTTGGTGATTCCCGAATAATATGCTGGTCTAAGAGTTACAGAACAACATAAATGATTTTGGGTTACTAATATGTTGGTGATTCCCGAATAATATGCTGGTCTAAGAGTTACAGAAAAATATAAATGATTTTGGGTTACTCTACAGTAGTAAAATTCGTTAGAAGAATACATCATCATTATTACATCCCTTCGAACCACCCTTTAAGGCAGTGCCACCTGCCACCCAGTGGCCGCAAAATACGTAACAACATATTCAACATTGTGTTACATATCTTTCAGCATCGTGAATCTTTTCTTAACTGTTTTTATTAAATTGTAATTAGGTTCAAGTTCACAAAACATATTCAACATACTGTTACATATCTTTCAGCATCGTGAATCTTTTCTTAACTGTTTTTATTAAATTGCAATTAGGTTCAAGTTCACAAAACTGACGGATTATTTTAATATTTCTCGAGTAAAGTTGAATAAGCATAGCTGACATGAGGTGTTATAGTGAAAAGAACGAGGGAACTGATTGTCTTGACAATAAATGTTGAAAATGGTTACGGTAAGAGGACATAGTCAGAATTGTTGGGGAGGGGACAGGTTTATCATACAATTCTGAAAGTGCGTAATTTACTTAGGATACATAAATTTTTACTGATTTTCAAAAAAAAAACGTCCCCAGGAAGCACCTAGGATCTACTTAGGAGTTAAGTTCCCTCCAGATAGACAAATGGAACCTTTCAATTTCGTGAGTTTTTTCTTAATTGTTTATTAATACTGCAATTAAGCTGAATTTCACGAGACTGAAGGACTTATATACAGCTGTCAAGGTGAAAACGAAGTGTCCAACTCTGATGGAGATGCCAGTGATAAGAGAGATTGAACCCCTTGATAAGAAAACACAAAATAGCTCAACTTCTGCAATCGTGATTTTTGGCATAGATATTTATTTTGGAAGATATTATGCTTACAATCGCGAAGGTAGCATTGAGCTTCAAGTTCAGAAAACTCTACAGTATTTACTATACAAGACTTATATATAGCCTTTATGATTGTTGGTTGCGTTGTTGAAGTAAAATCTGTTTAAGCTATGCACCGTGCATAGTTTTCTAGGCTACAGGCACTAATTCTGAATTCAAGTCTAAAAGGCAAAATCGAGTAGAAGTGTCAAGGCGAAAAAAGGAACTAATCGATAGAATCTTAGTGACTAAATCCAAACATTTTCATCTCAATGCATTATAGTTAATGCATTATAGTCAATGCATATAGTTATGTGGACAGAATCACAGTTTGGTATAAGACGGAGGGGAGGGGTGACTATTCAACTCAAAAGGTGCATTTTTTTTTCTAGGATGGCAATGTTTCAAATTTTTTAGTAAAGCTGTTATGTTAATGGTTTGGAAATCGTTCTGGGTAACATCCAAGGATAGCCCAGGGAAAAGTTCTCTCCTTGTATTCAGGTGCAACCTTAAACTTTCGCGAATGGTGTTACTATCATAGGCAGCACAGCGCAATAGTGCTGCCAACGTAAAGAGCGAAGTGGGCATAATATTTTTTTTCAACTAAGGCACTTCTTATCGAAGGTGTTGTCGTAAAAACTTCAAAAGGGGCTCATTCGAGTGGAAAATGAAAGTTCTGGTGCCGTTTTTAAGTGTCAAAAGTGTATTGATGGCAACCAGCCCACCTTCCAGGCACCTTTCTCCAAAGACATCAGATCAGAATTTTAAGAAAGCCTTCTGGTTCAGCATAGTTGAAAGGTCGAATAACTATTCTTTTGGGGACAACAACCCTTTTCCCCGACCTTGGGGAAAGAATTGTAAGTTATGCAGTTCGCCCATTGTTCACGTAAAGTATTTGTTATCGAGAAAGAGAATCATGTTTGACCTTTAGCGTCAAAAAAAACCAAGAGCATTCAAGTAAAGCCTTAAGGGAATGCTAAGGGGAGCATTGAACTAAATCAAAACATGATATGTGCATGCTGGTTTTCAAAATAGTATACCTCAAGAATGACTCAGAGTATCAAATTAGAGCTTTCAGAGAGTGATGAGCGGAATAATCACTTGACCATAAGGCAAAATTCGCATGCTACTACTTATATTACTGGTACTGCTACTATTACTACTACCGCCGCCACTAATAAGGCTACTGCAACTATTAATTTGGTTGCGACAACTACTAAGGCTGTGGATATTGAGGTAAAAATTTCAGAAAATGTTGATAGGGAAGTTGAACTAAAATTTCTCAGGAACAGCTTATAGTATTAACTTGAAGCTTTCAGTGCATGTTGAGAGGATTTTAGAACTAACCAAAGGTCACTATTTACATACTGCTACTACTACTACTGCTGCTACATTTGCTGCTACTATCCTATCACTACTACTACGACGACTACTACTGCTACTACAACGACTACTACTAATAATACTCCTCCTACTGTGACTACTACTTTAACTAAGGCTGAGGGTATGAAGGGGAAAATTTCAGGAATTATTGAGGGGAAAATTGAACTAAAAAAACACTGAGTACATGGAGGTTGTTAATAGGGTATATCAGCAATATCTTACAAACAGCCTGAAGTATGAAGTCGAGCCTTACAGGGCTTTTTGTAGGGGGATGTTGAACTAATCAAAAGGCAATATTTACATGTTATCATTACTACTTCTATTGTTACTATTACTGCTACAAAGGGTCAAAGTGAAAAGAAGGATTGAACAGATTGATGAGATCTTAATGACTAAAAGTAGACATAATCATCTCGATAGATTGAATTAAAAAATGTTTGTCATATATGAGGCACCGTCTGAATTTGAGATGAGAGGGGGGGGGGTGACTGTTAACTGAGAATATACAATTTTTGCCAAGGACGCCAATATTCTTACTTTTTTTTAGAAAATGTTTAGAAAATAGTCCTGTGTAGCACGGAGGAATAACTTAGGAAAAAGTTTTTTCCTTAAATGCAGATACAACCTTTTACTCTCGTGGATTTTTTCGTAATTATTCATTACTATGGCAATTAAGCTCAAGTTCATGGAAGTGATGGATTTGCACAGTTGTCAAGGTGAAATCGAAGCGTCACATTTTGATCGACATGTCAGAAATATGATTGACCAAAACAATTGATGAGGAACTAATGGATAGCTTCACTTCTCACATCGTGATATTATGCTTACTATCGCGAAGGTAACAGTGAGGTATCAGCACGCAGTATATATCGGAGTGCTGTAGTCCGTTCATTTCAAGGAATTCTCTATTCCCCATTTGATTTTGGGGTGATCAACTGGGGTGATCAAGTACAATTAACTCCGCTACCCCTTTATAAAATAATATCCTTTCAAACTAACCTGTCAGTGATGATGAGACAAATAGAAGCATGATAAATAGCTTTCAGTTTCGGTGAACTTTTTCTTAACTGTTCGATTTATATTACAGTTAGGTCCAAGTTTGCGAACTGACGGATGTTTCCACCATTCTAGATTCAAATTAAAAGCCATAGTCAACAGCAAATAGTAAAAAGAGAGATGGCAACGAGGAAAAGGTAGATGGAACTAGATCGTTCAGCTCTTAGTGACTAAATCTAAACATATTCTTATCAACACTGTTCATTAAACTGTTTTCATTGAAACTCAATGATTTTCATTGAAACTCATGATTCTTTCATTGATTCTCAATGAGTTTCATTGAAACTCAGGAGATACTAGAGCGTTGTTGTGCGTTCATTTCAAGGAATTTTCTATTTTCCCTTCGATCTTGGGGTGACCAAATACAATTGACTGTACTACCACATTACAAAATAATTACTATTTCCTTTCAAACTACCCTTTCATTGACCATGAGATTAATAAAAGTATAATGTGAAGCACTGTAATCAATGGATTGATAAAAGTCTTTCAGTAACGTGAATTTTTTCTTAACGGTTTTATTTATTTTACAGTTAGGTTCAAGTTCGCGAAACTGAAGGATAATTTCCACGATTCTCGATTCAAAAGAGAAAGCCATAATCAATAGTAAAAAGAGAAATGGTGACGGAGAAAAGAGAGATGGAGCTAGATCGTTTTGCTCTTAGTGACTCAATCTAAACATAACATTCGTTATGTTCGAACATTCGTGGACATAGATTTTGGGATGAAAGGAAGGGCATTTTTTGCCTAGGATACCAAGATTTGGTATATCAGCATGTATACATGTAAACTCAGCAACATAAATATCAACATGTCACAAGATTTTTATTTGCGACATATTGATATTTTTGTTGCTGAGCTTACAGGTTTGTGTAAAATATCAGTTTATGTTCAACCTTTTCAACCTTATGTTCAACCTCGAGTTCATGTTCAACCTTTTACTGTCGTAAATTTTTGCTTACCTGTTTATTACTATTACAATTATGCTCAACTTCATGGAATCACAATTATGCTCAACTTCATGTAATTGGAGGACTTGCACAGTTGTCGAAGTGAAATAGAAATACCACACGTTGATCGAGATATGAGAAATGAGATAGACCAAACCAATTGATGAGAAACCAGTGAACAGTTTCCACTTCTTGTATCATAATATTTGGCTAATGTACTTATTTTTTAAAATATTATACTTACTATCCCAAAGGTGGCACTGAGGTACCAGCATCGAATAGATACTAGAGCATTGCAGTGCGTCACTCTCTAGGAGCTCTTTATTGATATGATTGATATGATTATTGGATACATACTTGTTTGTTAGTTTTTGGAAAGGCATACCTGCCTAGAGTCTCAGGCATGTTGAGCAAGATCTGCTAGCCCTTTTCAAAACAATTACTATATCATTTCAAAGTACCGTTTTAGTGGCGATTAAATAAATGGTAGCATAATGAGAAGTGCCGTTTTCAACATATTGATAAATATCTTTCAATATCTTGATTTTCTTCTTAACTCTTTTATCTATATTACGATAAGGCTTTAAGTTCACGACCGTGATGGATTATTTCCACAATTCTGGACTCAAATCGACAAGGCAGAATCAATTCGAGCTGTAAAAACGAAAAGAGGGATCGGACTGAAGGGAAACGAAAAGAAGAGCGTATTTTAATGCCACGATTTGTCAAACAGTTCGTGGTAACGAACTGTAAGTAAGGAGCGACCCGGCTCAATGGTAACCGAAACTCTAGAAAACGGGTTTTTGATACCAATAGATACATCAAAAGAATCAAATTTCAATGCTGAATTCAAATATATAACTTTCATCAAGTTTAGTCCGACCCATCAAAAGTTACGCGCCTGAGAAAATTTGGATGATTTTCGAAAAAAGGGGGAAAGACCCCCTAAAAGCTATAGAATCTTAATGAAAATCACACCATCATACTCAGCGTATCAGAGAACCCTACTGTAGAGGTTTAAAGCTCCTATCTACAAAAATGTGGAATTTTCCATTTTTTGCCAGAAGAAAGATCACGGATGCGTGTTTATTTGTTTGTTTTTCTTTTTTTTTTGTTTTTCTTTTCCCCAGGGGTGATCGTATCGACCCAGTGGTCCTAGAATAGCGTGGGAAGGCTCATTGGAACGGAAATCAAAAGTTCTAGTGCCCTCTTTAAGTGACAAAAAAAAATGGAGGGCAACTAGACCCCCTCCCATGCTCATTTTTTCCCCAAAGTCACCTGATCAAAATTTTGAGATAGCCATTTTGTTCAACATGGTCGGAAATATGATAAAAATGTCTTTTAGGATGACTTGATCCCCCAAAGTCCCCAGGGGGAGGGCTGAAAGTTATGAACTTTACTCAATGTTAACATATAGTATAGGTTATTGGGAAGTATACAGACTTTTTCAGAGGATATTTTTTCTGGTAGGTGGGGGAAGGAGAGGGTCGGGGGCTATATGGAAGGATCTTTCCATGAAGGAAGTTTTCATGGAGGAAGGGACATTGCCATGAAGGGGGCGCCAGACTTGCCAGCATTATTTATTGGTTATTGGGAAGTATACAACCATTTTCAGGAAGGATTTTTTCTGGAGGGGGGGGGGCTATAGGAGGGGATTACTCTGGAGAATATTTTCGTGGAGGATGTTTCTTTGGGGTAAGGGACATTTCTATGAAGGGGGCGCCGGATTTACAAGCATTATTTAAGAAACGATCAGAAGTTACATAAAAAAAACAAGTTTTTTCAACTGAAATGTAAGAAGGAATATTAGAATTTAAAACGAACAGAAATTATAACGTATGTGAGGGGGTTCTCCCCCAAGTCAATACCTCGCTCTTTACGGTACAGTTTTTTTTTAGTGCTTTCGAAAGAGCTATCTATTCTAATTAAACGGCCTTTGTGATTCAAGGGTTTCTGAATCAAATTTTGTTGTAACTTTTAAAGTGAAGAGCATGGTATTGACTAAGGGGAGAACCCCTTCATATAAGTAATAACATATACGTAATAAAAAAAAAACAATAGAAAAACAAGCGATACGGCTCAATAGTAATCGAAACTTTTAAAAACGAAATTTTGATGTCAATAAATGTATCAAAAGAATGTGTTTATAATGCTGATCCTAAATATATAAATTTTATTAAGTTTAGTATTACTCATCAAAGGCTACGAGCCTCAGAAAACTCACCTGATTTTTAAAAGAGGGGGGAAACATCCCCTACAAGTGAAAGAATTTTAATGAAAATCACACCGTCAGATTCAGCGTATCAGAAAATCCTATAACGTTGGTTTCAAGCTCATATCTGCAAAAATCTGCAACTTTGTATTTTTTGCCAGAAGAAAAATATACGAATATAGAAGTTAGTTACGTAAGTTAATTTGTAAAGACATCCATTTAGCAAAAGAAAAGTAAAATTTTTATGCAAATAAAAGCTGCATTAACTAAAAAACGATCAGAAATTAAATAAAAAAAACAAGTTTTTTAAACTGAAAGTAAGGAGCGACATTAAAACTTAAAACGAACAGAAATTATTCCGTATATGAAAGGGGCTGTCCCCTCCTCAACGCCTCGCTCTTTACGCTAAAGTTTTTTATTGTTTTAAAAAATAGAGTTGTGAGAAAGTCAAAGTTTTTATTGTTTTAAAAAATAAAGTTGTGAGACAGAGTCAAACTTTAGCGTAAAGAGCGAGGCGTTGAGGAGGGGACAGCCCCTTTCATATACGGAATAATTTCTGTTCGTTTTAAGTTTTAATGTCGCTCCTTACTTTCAGTTTAAAAAACTTGTTTTTTTTATTTAATCTCCGGGAAAGACTCGTCATAAGTATTGTACTCTATCACAGAGGCGGTTCAAGGGGGTAACAGAGGGGGCACTAGCCTAAGACGTGGAAATTTTTGGGGCTCAAAATTTCAAATAAGTAATTTAACGGTTATAATAATTTTATGGTTTTTAAATTCTATTTTTATTAAAATAAAGTAAGGCGCAGTTAATAAATGAAAATAATTAATAAATTATTAATCAATGAACAATATTAAAATAAGTTAAAAAATAATTAAATAATAATAATTATAATAACAAGATTTCATTTAATTCTTTTTTTTCTCGTTTTATTAAGCAAATGCTTTACATGTTAAAAGTTCAAATGCTTATGTTTATATGTTTAAGTATTAATGTTATGTTTATATTGTTTAAATCTTAAGTGTTTAAATGTTTAATGTTTATTTGATCTTTTCATAATCCCCCTCCTACAGGCCATGGAGCCTTTGTGGGGATTCGTAGATTGCTATGTAATTATTTTACTGGTATATGGAAAAGAAGGATCGGACTGACCGACGATCCTATAGTAACTGAAGTTACTATATAGTATCCTATAGTAGCCTATAGTAATCCTATAGTATCCTATAGTATCTATAGTAACTAAAGATCCTATAGTATCCTATCGACGATAACTAAATCGAAACTTGTTCATCTCGATACACTGCATTAAAGTGTTTACATATGTGGACAAGTTTCCAACCTGGGATGGACTGGAAGAGTGGGGGTGATAATTAAACTCAGAATGTACATTTTTTGCCTAGGTTATGAAGATTTTGGCTTTTTATTTCAAATGACCTTTATAAAATCGTCCTGAATAACAAGAATAACTTAGGTAAAAGTTCTCTCTTTATGTGCAGATATTACTTTCGTGAATTTTTGCCTAATTGCTTATTACTATCACAATGAAGCTCAAGTTGACAAAATAAAGGACTTACACAGATGTCAAGGTCAAATCGGAATATCATAAATGGGTCGATATGTCAAAAATCCCATACCCAAAAACCAATTATTGAGGAACCAAGGAATTAAAGTGTTTACATATGTGGACAAGTTTCCAACCTGGGATGGACTGGAAGAGTGGGGGTGATAATTAAACTCAGAATGTACATTTTTTGCCTAGGTTATGAAGATTTTGGCTTTTTATTTCAAATGACCTTTATAAAATCGTCCTGAATAACAAGAATAACTTAGGTAAAAGTTCTCTCTTTATGTGCAGATATTACTTTCGTGAATTTTTGCCTAATTGCTTATTACTATCACAATGAAGCTCAAGTTGACAAAATAAAGGACTTACACAGATGTCACGGTCAAATCGGAATATCATAAATGGGTCGATATGTCAAAAATCCCATACCCAAAAACCAATTATTGAGGAACCAAGGAATTAAAGTGTTTACATATGTGGACAAGTTTCCAACCTGGGATGGACGGGAAGAGTGGGGGTGATAATTAAACTCAGAATGTACATTTTTTGCCTAGGTTATGAAGATTTTGGCTTTTTATTTCAAATGACCTTTATAAAATCGTCCTGAATAACAAGAATAACTTAGGTAAAAGTTCTCTCTTTATGTGCAGATATTACTTTCGTGAATTTTTGCCTAATTGCTTATTACTATCACAATGAAGCTCAAGTTGACAAAATAAAGGACTTACACAGATGTCAAGGTCAAATCGGAATATCATAAATGGGTCGATATGTCAAAAATCCCATACCCAAAAACCAATTATTGAGGAACCAAGGAATTAAAGTGTTTACATATGTGGACAAGTTTCCAACCTGGGATGGACTGGAAGAGTGGGGGTGATAATTAAACTCAGAATGTACATTTTTTGCCTAGGTTATGAAGATTTTGGCTTTTTATTTCAAATGACCTTTATAAAATCGTCCTGAATAACAAGAATAACTTAGGTAAAAGTTCTCTCTTTATGTGCAGATATTACTTTCGTGAATTTTTGCCTAATTGCTTATTACTATCACAATGAAGCTCAAGTTGACAAAATAAAGGACTTACACAGATGTCAAGGTCAAATCGGAATATCATAAATGGGTCGATATGTCAAAAATCCCATACCCAAAAACCAATTATTGAGGAACCAAGGAATTAAAGTGTTTACATATGTGGACAAGTTTCCAACCTGGGATGGACTGGAAGAGTGGGGGTGATAATTAAACTCAGAATGTACATTTTTTGCCTAGGTTATGAAGATTTTGGCTTTTTATTTCAAATGACCTTTATAAAATCGTCCTGAATAACAAGAATAACTTAGGTAAAAGTTCTCTCTTTATGTGCAGATATTACTTTCGTGAATTTTTGCCTAATTGCTTATTACTATCACAATGAAGCTCAAGTTGACAAAATAAAGGACTTACACAGATGTCACGGTCAAATCGGAATATCATAAATGGGTCGATATGTCAAAAATCCCATACCCAAAAACCAATTATTGAGGAACCAAGGAATTAAAGTGTTTACATATGTGGACAAGTTTCCAACCTGGGATGGACTGGAAGAGTGGGGGTGATAATTAAACTCAGAATGTACATTTTTTGCCTAGGTTATGAAGATTTTGGCTTTTTATTTCAAATGACCTTTATAAAATCGTCCTGAATAACAAGAATAACTTAGGTAAAAGTTCTCTCTTTATGTGCAGATATTACTTTCGTGAATTTTTGCCTAATTGCTTATTACTATCACAATGAAGCTCAAGTTGACAAAATAAAGGACTTACACAGATGTCAAGGTCAAATCGGAATATCATAAATGGGTCGATATGTCAAAAATCCCATACCCAAAAACCAATTATTTAGGAACCAAGGAATTATTCACTTCTAACATCGTGATATTTGGCATGTATATTTGTTTAAGAAGATATTATGCTAACTATTGCGAAGGTAGCAGTGAGGTACCAGCATCCGGGAGATACTAGAGCGTTGTTGTATATTCATTTCAAGGAATTCTCTATTTTCCAGTTAATTGACGATGATATAATTGAAACTCTAATGTGAAGCACTAGAATCAACTTAATGATAAATATCTTTCAGTATCGTGAATTTTTTCTTAACTATTTTATTTATTTTACAGTTAGGTTCTTGTTCGCGAAACCGAAGAATAATTTCCACGATTTCTGGATTCGAATCAAAAAACTTCCAATCAAGCAGAACCGTAACAGGGAAAAGAGAGATGGAATTAGATCGATGAGCTCCTAGTGACTAAAGTTTGTGATACCTTGGATGTGAAGGAAGATTTGTTTTGTGAGGACTTTTTGTGTTTGTTATCACTTTGTGTAAAATGTAAGTTTTAAAACTTATACACAAAATGATGAGAAGCACAAAAAGTACCATGTGCTTTCCCATCATGAGTATCCAAATAGTACTTTTTCAAAATAAGTACTATATTCTTTCAAAGTTTGGCGAAAGAGTCACCAAAGAATTCGATTTTTATTGATAATGTTCAGTTTAACGACAGTTACTTTTATATTCATGTGATGGTCTTTCGGTATCGTGAATTGATTCTTGATCGTTTGTTAACATTACAATTGAGTTCAATTCACGTAACTGACGGACTTCACCCTCAGCTTCGATGGAATATTCGTTATCTGAAGTCTAAAATAGTTCGAAAAACGAATCAGACTGATAAAATATCGTACAGACTGATAAATAATCATCTCAAAAATCCAAATTTCAAACATTGTATTTTTGAGTGAAGCAGTCACCAAACAAATCGAATGGTTATTCATGTTCTTCAATTTGACGGCAACTACTTTCATTTTATGCGATGGTCTTCCAGCATCGTGAATTGATTCTGGATTGTTTGTTAATATTACAATTGAGTTCATTTCACATAACTAACAGACCTTACCCCCAACTTCTATGGAATATTCGTTATCTGCCGCCAAAACAGTTTTATCAAAGAGTCATAGTGAAAAAAATATCGGTGCCCAGCTTTCTTTTTTTAATCGTTATTTTGGTGCATATATTTCTTTTACACAACATTATGATCAAAATAAAAATAAATAATAAATAATAATTATAATAAATAAATAATTACCTTAAAAAATCAATGCTACCAATATTATACTTTTGAGTGAAGCAGTCACCAAAGAATTTGAATTGTTATTCCTACTGTTCGGTTTGACACCAGCTACTTTCATTTTCATACGAAGGTCTTTCGGCATCGTGAATGGATTCTGGATTGTTTGTTAGCATTACAATTGAGTTCAATTCACATAACTGACAGACCTTACCCTCAATTTAGACGGAATATTTATTATCTGAAGCCAAAAATAGTTTGACCAAAGAGTCGGAGTGAAAAAACATCGGACAGACCGATGAATAGCAGGCGCGTAGCTTTGTTTCTATAATCGTGATTTTTTGCATATATATTTCTTTTACATAATATTATGCTTAAAATTAAGAATGTAGCAATTATCTCAAAAATCCAAATTTATAATATTGTATTTTTGAGGGAAGCAGTGACCAAAGAATTCGACTTTTCATTCATATTGACGCCAGCTACTTTCATTTTCATGCGAAGGTCTGTCGGCGTCATAATTGAATCTGGATTGTTTGTTAACATTACAATTGAGTTCAATTCAAATAACTGATAGACCTTACCTTCAATTTCGTCGAAACATTCGTTATTTGAAGCCAAAAACAGTTTAACCAAAGAGTCAGAGTGAAAAAACATCGGACAGACCGATGAATAGCAGGCGAGTAGCTTCGTTTCTGCAATCTCGAAGTTTAAAATATATATTTGTTTTATATTGTTTATGATTAAAATTATGAATTTAGTACTTATGTTAAAAGTATGAATTTCCAGTAATACATTTTCGAGTTAAGCAGCCACAAAAGAGTTCGATAATTATATTTATTTACGATTCGACACCAATTCTATTGACTACCATGTGTAGGTCTTAAAGTATCCTGAATTGATTCTTAATTGTTTGTTAACATTGCAATTGAGTTCTGTTCACATAACTGCAGTTTACCATACACAACTGTTTGTTTTTTCGCTTGGCAATTTTATGGATGTTCAGTTTTCGAGAGTTTGTGAAGTTGCATTGTATCTGCTATAATCAAAGATTGTCAATGCCATAAACTTTTTGATTTAACGCTTTGCAGGAATATGTGTTTTCTGTTTGCGTGTGTGTGTGTGTGTGAAGCTGTATATTATGTCCTAAATAAGAAGTATTACTGTGTACTCTAGTGGGGTTGAGTACTCAACTTGGGAAGAATCATAGAGGAAAGACCAACAATTAACTTTAATACTTTATTTGTGATTTTAGGGATATATTTTTATTTTTAACGATTTTGTGCTTAGGATCATGAATACAGGAGTGAGGTTTTAGTTCGAAGGGAATTAGAGCCTGTAAGTTCATCAGTGACCTTAGAATTACATCTAACCCATGGCCATACCCATGATTTTTTGTTCGGGGGAGTGTTTTTTTTTCTTTTTTTTTGGGGGGGGGGGGTACGCAAAAAAACTTCAAAAACGCAACAAAAATTTGTGTAAATACATTTTTGTTATGTTTTTACGAGTTGGACAAACATTTTGGGGGTGGTGGGGGGGTCAAATCTTCTCCCCTGAATTTTGCCTTGATTTTACCTATAGTTTTTTTTACTGAGATAAAGTCGGCCATAAGTTAATTTTGCCCTATATCTTGGAATATTTATGAGAGAGTGGGTCATGTGATATATAAGTGTAATGAATTTCGTAAATTGCCAAAGGAGGTATATAAAAAGTTTACGTTTGACAAAAGACGACTAGCGAGTATAGTGAGGGACGGGTGTTTTGTAAGTGTTGAAAGACTAGGACGAATTCTCAGGCTAGTAATGGAACCCAAGAAATAGGTTTTATAATTTAAGCAGCTTTTTTATTTATACTATGTAAATTAATTAGAATGAAATTGTTCAATTTGTATTGCAACAGCCCTAAGGCTGTTAGAACAACAAAATTATTGCTATTATTGTATTTCCTTATCTTTCCTTCAAAATTACTATTAGTTAGTCCTAAAACCACTAGAAACCGATGTGAAAAATCTTAATAAACCACTCATTTCAGTACCATGATTTGTCGATAAACTTCACTCATATTCAACCCCCAATATCGATATTGTCGACATATTCAACCAACAACATCAATTCAATCGATTGATTATTCCTTTTTTGCAAAAGTACAGTCAATTTGTCATATTCTGATAAAAGCTTGAAAGTCATAAGAGCAATTAAAATAATATTTGGATTGAAATGAAATTCAAACAAATTAAAAAGAGTGAGTGATTAGCCCTGCTTCTACAACCGTGATATTTGGCAAATATATTTATTTTGGAAGATATAATGTTTAATATGACAAAGTTAGTGAATTTAGCTAGATTCTAATATGTTGGTGATCCCCGGATAGTTTCCTGGTCTAAGAGTTAGAGAACAACATAAATGATTTTGAGTTACTCTAACATAGTAAAATTCGTTAGAAGAATACATCATGATTACTATATCCCTTCGAACCACCCTTTAAGGCAGTGCGACCTGCCACCCAGTGGCTGCAATACGCGTAAAAACATATTCAACATGCTGTTACATATCTTTCAGCATCGTGAATCTTTTCTTAACTGTTTTGTTAAATTACAATTAGGTTCAAGTTCACGAAACTGACGGATTATTTTAATATTTCTCGAGGAAAGTTGAAAAAGCATAGTTGAAATGAGGTGTTATAGTGAAAAAAGCGATTGAACTGAGTGTTTTGACACTAAATGTTCAAAATGGCTTGCGTAAGAGGACATAATCAGAATTGTTGGGGAGGGGACAGGTTTTATCATACAAATCTTAAAGGGCGTAATTTACTTAGGATACATAAAGTTTTACTTTTTTAACGTGATTTTCAAAAAAATCGTCCCCAGGAAGCACCTAGGAGTTTAGTCCCCTCCAGATAGACCGATGAAATTTTTCAATTTCGTGAGTTTTTTCTTAATTGTTTATTAACACTGCAATTAAGCTGAATTTCACGAAACTGAAGGACTTATATACAGCTGAGGGGAGGGGTGACTATTCAACTCAATAGGTTCATTTTTTCTTCTAGGATGTCAATGTTTTAAATTTTTTAGTAAAACTGTTATGTTAATGGTTTGGATATCGTTCTGGGTAGCATCCAAGAACAGCCCAGGGAAAAGTTCTCTCCTTGTGTTCAGATGCAACTTAAACTTTCGTGAATGATGTTACTATCATAGGCAGCGCAGTGCAATAGTGCTGCCAACGTAGAGAGCGAAGTTGGCATAATATGTTTTTTTAACCAAGGCATTTCTTATCAAAGGTGGTGTCGTAAAAACTTCAAAAGGGGCTCATTCAAGTGGAAAATGAAAGTTCTGGTGCCGTTTTTAAGTGTCAAAAGTGTATTGAGGGCAACCAGCCATCCTTCCAGGCACCTTTCTCCAAAGACATCAGATCAGAATTTTGAGAAAGCCTTCTGGTTCAGCATAGTTGAAAGGTCGAATAACTATGCCTTTGGTGACAACAACCCTTCTCCCCGACCTTGGGGAAAGAATTGTAAGTTATACAATTCGCCCATTGTTTACGTAAAGTATTTGTTATCGGGAAAGAGAATCATGTTTGACCTTTAGCGTCAAAAAAGACCAAGAGCATTCAAGTAAAGCCTTAAGGGAATGCCAAGGGGAGCATTGAACTAAATCAAAACATGATATGTGCATGCTGGTTTTCAAAATAGTATATCTCAAGAATGACTCAGAGTATCAAATTAGAGCTTTCAGAGAGTGATGAGGGGAATCATCACTTGACCATAAGAAAAATTCGCATGCTATTACTTATATTACTGCTACTGCAGTATATAAGGTCACTCTTTACATACTGCTACTACTACTACTGCTGCTACATCTGCTGCTACTAGCCTACTACTACTATTACGAGACTACTACTAATAATACTCCTCCTACTGTGACTACTACTTTAACTAAGGCTGAGGGTATGAAGGGGAAAATTTCAGGGAATATTGAGGGGAAAATTGAACTAAAAAAAACACTGCTACAAAGGGTCAATGTGAAAAGAAGGATTGAAAAGATTGATGAGATCTTAATGACTAAAAGTAGACATATTCATCTCGATAGATTGAATTAAAAAATGTTTGCCATATATGAGACAAAGTCTGAATTTGAGTTGAGAGGGGGGGGAGGGTGACTATTAAAATCAGAATATACATTTTTTGTTTAGGACGCCAATATTGTTACTTTTTTTTAGACAATGTTTAGAAAATAGTCCTGTGTAGCACGCAGGAATAACTTAAGAAAAAGTTATTTCCTTAAGTGCAGAAACAACCTTTTACTTTCCTGCATTTTTCTTATTTATTCATTACTATGGCAATTGAGCCATAGTATTTAGCCAATTAAGTATAGTATTTAGCCAATTAAGCCATAATTAGGCAAGTGCAGGACTTGTACAGCTGTCAAGGTGAAATCAAAGCGTCACATTTTGATCGACATGTCAGAAATATGATTGACCAAAACAATTGACGAGGAACTAATGGATAGCTTCACTTCTCACATCGTGATATGTGGCATATATATTTATTTTGGAATATATTATGCTTAATATCGCGAAGGTAACAGTGAGGTATGAGCACGCAGTGGATATTGGAGTGCTGTAGTCCGTTCATTTCAAGGAATGCTTTATTCCCCATTTGATTTTGGGGTGATCAAGTACAATTAACTCTGCTACCCCTTTATAAAATAATATCCTTTCAAACTACCCTTTCAGTGATGATGAGACAAATAGAAGCATGATAAATAGCTTTCAGTTTCGGTGAACTTTTTCTTAACTGTTCGATTTATATTACAGTTAGGTCCAAGTTCGCAAGACTGACGGATATTTCCACCATTCGAGGTTCAAATTAAAAGCCACAGTCAACAGCGAAAAGTAAAAAGAGAGATGGCAACGACGAAAAGGTAGAAGGAACTAGATCGTTCAGGTCTTAGTGACTAAATCTAAACATATTCTTATCAACACAGTACATTAAACTGTTTTCATTGAAACTCAAGTTGACGAAATGAAGTGCTTGCACAGATGTCAAAGTCAAATCGGAATATCACACTTTGATCGAGATGTCAGGAGTCAGATAGAAAGAACCTTAGATTTATAATTTTAAATAATAAGTCAATGGAAAGAACCAATTATTTAGGCACCTGGGAATAGCTTTACTTCTGACATCGTGATATTTGGCATGTATATTTGTTTAAGAAGATATTATGCTAACTATCGCGAAGGTAGCAGTAAGGTACCAGCATCCAGGAGATACTAGAGCGTTGTTGTGCGTTCATTTCAAGAAATCCTCTATTTTCCCTTTAATCTTGGGCTGACAAAATACAATTGACTGTACTACCACATTACAAAATAATTACTATTTCCTTTCAAACTGCCCTTTCATTGACCATGAGATTAATAAAAGTATAATGTGAAGCACTGTAATCAATGGATTGATAAATATCTTTCAGTATCGTGAATTTTTTCTTAACGGTTTTATTTATTTTACAGTTAGGTTCAAGTTCGCGAAACCGAAGTATAATTTCCACGATTTCTGGATTCGAATCAAAAACCTACAATCAAGCAGAACTGTAACAGGGAAAAGAGAGATGGAATTAGATCGATGAGCTCCTAGTGACTCAATCTAAAAATATTCATATCAATACATTACATTAAAATGTTTGCCTTTTATGGATAAAGTCACAAGTGGTGGTGAGAGGAGGGGGGGGGACTATTCAACTCAGAATGTCCATAGACATCAATATTTTAACTTTTCTTTTTAAAATTGTCTGTAGGAAGTCGTTCGGGTATCAATCAGAAATAACTTATGAAAAATTTTTATCTTCGAGTTCTGATTTATGTTTTAATGTTTATTACTATCACAAGTAAGATAGGGCTTATGGAATTAGTCTTTGTTAAATTCGTTAAATTTGTTAAATTTGTTAAATTCACCAAGTAGCGTGTTTGTTAAATAGTTACTTTTCTTCTCTACCGCTTGAATAGCACCTACTTCAATAGAAGCCTATCTTAATACCGGCTAACCGGCTAACCAAATAAAAGAGAATTCTAAAATGTGAAATTTTCTCTTTTTAAAATTACTCATTTTGGTATACAAGAGTCGGTGCTTTGACAATGGTAGAAATTAAACTTGATTACAATGCAGACAGCTAAATATTAATTTTCAGAATATTTTGTTTAAGCTGGGGGGGAGGAGATTTTATTGAAAAGTCGCATTTTCATTGAAAAATTCCTCATCGTATTTTCCCCCAAAAAACGCTATTTCGTCCCCTACCCCCCCCCCCCGAAAAAAAATTGTGAATTAATGCCACTGGGCACTGAGGTACCTTATCTAGGGCTTATGCTTACTGTCGCAAAGGTAACACTAAGGCTGGAGCATCCAGTATATACTAAAGTACTGCAGTGCCCTAATGTCTAAGAATTCTCTATTATCCATATGATTTCTCTAGACCTTTTTCAAAATAAGTACTATATTATTTCAAAGTTTGGGGAAAGAGTCACAAAAGAATTCGATTTTTATTGATAATGTTCAGTTTAACGCCAGTTACTTTTATGTTCATGTGATGGTCTTTCGGTATCGTGAATTGATTCTTGATCGTTTGTTAACATTATGATTGAGTTCAATTCACGTAACTGACGGACTTCACCCTCAGCTTCGATGGAATATTCGTTATCTGAAGTCTAAAATAGTTTGAAAGAAGAATCAGACTGATAAAATATCGTACAGATCGATGAATAGCAAGCGAGTAGTTTTATTTCTATAATCGTGATTTTTGGCATATATATTTCTTTTACATAATATTATGCTTAAAATTACGAATGTAGTAATCATCTCAAAAATCCAAATTTCCAACATCGTATTTTTGAGTGAAGCAGCCACCAAACAAATCAAATGGTTATTCATGTTCTTCGGTTTGACGGCAACTATTTTCGTTTCTATGCGATGGTCTTCCGGCATCGTGAATTGATTCTGGATGGCTTGTTAATATTACAATTGAGTTCGTCTCACAGAACTGACAGACCTTACCCCCAACTTCAATGGAATATTCGCTATCTACCGCCAAAGACAGTTCAATCAAAGAATCACAGTGAAAAAAATATCGGAAAGATCGACGAATAAAAGGTGCCCAGCTTTATTTTTATAATCGTGATTTTTAGTGCATATATTTCTTTTACACAATATTATGATCAAAATTAAGAATGTAGCAATTACCTTAAAAAATCAATGCTACCAATATTATACTTTTGAGTGAAGCAGTCACCAAAAAATTTGAATTGTTATTCCTACTGTTCGGTTTGACACCAGCTACTTTCAATTTCATACGAAGGTCTTTCGGCATCGTGAATGGATTCTGGATTGTTTGTTAACATTACAATTGAGTTCAATTCACATACCTGACAGACTTTACCCTCAATTTCAATGGAATATATGTTATCTGATGCCGAAGATAGTTTGACCAGAGTCACAGCGATAAAAGTATTCAAAAAATCGATGAATAGCAGGCGCGTAGCTTTGTTTCTATAATCGTTATTTTTTGCATATATTTCTTTTACATAATATTGTGCTTAAAATTACGAATGTAGTAATTATCTCAAAATCCAAATTTATGATATTGTATTTTTGAGTGAAGCAGTGACCAAAGAATTCGACTTTTCATTCACATTGACGCCAGCTACTTTCATTTTCATGCGAAGGTCTTTCGGCATCATGAATTGATTCTGGATTGTTTGTTAGCATTGCAATTGAGTTCAATTCACATAACTGACAGACCTTACCCTTAATTTGGACGAAATTTTTTTTATTTGAAGCCAAAAACAGTTTGACCAATGAGTCAGAGTGAAAAAACATCGGACAGACCGATGAATAGCAGGCGAGTAGCTTCGTTTCTGCAATCTCGAAGTTTAATATATGTATATTTGTTTTAGATAATATTATGATTATAATTATGGATTTAGTGCTTATGTTAAACAGTATAAATTTCCAGTAATACATTTTCGAGTTAAGCAGCCACGAAAGAATTCGATATTTATTTTATTTACGATTCGACACCACTTCTTTTGACTACCCTGTGAAGGTCTTTCAGTATCGTGAATTGATTCTTAATTGTTTGTTCACATCACAATTGAGTTCAGTTCACATAACTGAAGGACGCTACCCTTTAACGCGCACAAAAAAGTGCCAGAATTTTTTTTTGATCTCCCCAAAACTTATATCTTCATACGTATATGGCCAAGAGAGCCCCAATGCAGAAAGAGAAATAGGAAATCAATGGCTTTCCCAAAAATAGTCCCAAACAAAGGGCCAAAACTTATTCTCACTTACTTAATGCTTAAAACCGCACGTCTCTGGATCCAGGAGACCACAGTATAATTAGTAAAATTAATTCGGGGTGTATCCCCCCCCCTAAAAAAATGAAGGTCATAATTGACATGTTTTTTTCAAGTGGCTTAAAACTTATATGCTTAAGTCCTTTGGACTTGAGGTCCACATGCACAAGAAAGGGTTGGGCAGAAAATTTAACCCCCAAAATTGGGGCCCATAAGGTGGCCAAAAATCTTTTTGTAGCTGGGGGAACAGATCCTCTAATTAAGGGGCTTGAAATAGCTCTAAAGAGGTTTTTTCTGAATCACTTTAAACTTCAAAGAACTGTTGCCTGGGTTAAGGAGACTAAATATTTTGCTGAGAGGGAGAAAAGTGTTAAGGTGTCTGGGAAAGGTCCGAATATCTTGCTGTCTCCGATTTTTTAGAAACTCACAGCCGTGAGCTCCTTGCCTAGTAGGAGCCTACCTTCAAAAATTATTTGGGGCACGGTCCCTTAAAATGGCGTGCTACTATATGTCGCATTGCACATAAATCACTAAAGTCTAAAATGCATTTTCTCATTCGAATGAAGTTTTTAACACGTTGTCTGCAATAATAAGGATGCGGCACTAGACCCTTAAGGTCCAAACCGGCGGTGCTGATCTCCG
This sequence comes from Artemia sp. Qi Xiang Cuo, assembly GCF_049724085.1. Lineage (NCBI taxonomy): Eukaryota > Metazoa > Arthropoda > Branchiopoda > Anostraca > Artemiidae > Artemia > Artemia sp. Qi Xiang Cuo. The sequence continues at coordinate 102,479,632 of NC_142794.1, read as the reverse complement.
TTTCGTGGCCCTCAGCCAGGAAGTGCAATGGGGGGCTGGGGGCCAGCCAACCTATGCTTTCTGCAAACCCTTCCCTGTTTACCTTCCCCAGATTTCTCCAGGTACCCATTTAGAGCTGGGTTGACTCTGGCTAAGCTTACAGGGTCACACCACTGACCCGCGTCCCAAACTAAGAAACTGACCACACCAGGGATCGAACCCGAATTCACGGATTCTCAGCCCAGCGCGCGTCCACTTAGCCAGAACGGCCTGCAATAATCGTTCATTTTATATGCCAATTGTATACATTAGGGATTAAATCTATCCCCCTCCCTCCACCCTCTGTATATAATCAGAACAATACAACGGCTATAGATAAATTTGCAATAATAATCTCTCTGACAACTTTTACTGTTTGGCCTTTTGGTCTGGTCAGGGCCAAAATGTTTAGGTAAAGTCTCATTACAATAAAATAGTCTTTATGATTGCTTAAAACTGATTTCACAATTAAAATCACAATATCACAAAAATTAAAGATTAAATTTTAATACTAAGTATTTAAATTAAGAATATCCCAAATGTGCCATTAAATCTTATCAGACCATTAAAAATAGTGAATTATTGCTTTAACTAAGAGTTGCAAAGTAACTTGTGATCTGGTCAACCTACAAAGAAAACTAAAGAGCTGCTCAGGGTCAAGCTTTGTTGCAGAATGGCATAATTAGCACTATAATATGGAAAGTCACGCAGGAAAAAAAAACCAAAGAAACAATAAAGATGAGAACATAAAACTGGTAAATAACAGACGTTCAATTTGAAAAAAACTTTTAACTTGAGCAGTAAGTTTACGGTTTCTTTTTTCCAAAAGGCATCATAAAATACAGCAAATCATTTTTCCTAATTAATCAGTTCTAAGGGTGTGTTTGCTTAAAAGAACAAATTGTGAAGCCCTAAGTTATTTGATAAGTTTTCTATCTTTTATGTCTTTCGAATAATTCGAAAGACATATGTTTGTCTTTCTATATGTGTATTGTTGATTCTTTCTTAGGTTTTACTGTCCCAGTCACAACGAATCAGAGGCAACGCTGTTGCGTTGCCTATTGTAAAGATCCATAAGGCTTCAATGTATTATGGTTTTTTTTTCCGGAACCACTTCACATGGAAGGACTGGTCGTATAAACTTTAGAGGGGGCTCATTTGATTAGGAATTGATAGTTTTAGTGTCATTTTTTAGAGTAAAAATTGATGGAAAGGCAACGAGCCCCTCTCCCATGGCCTTTTTTCCTCCAAAGATATTCGATTGAAATTTTGAGATAGTCATTTTGTTCAAAATGTCATCATTTGAAAAGTGATACTTTACAGCAGCAGGTGTGAATGGTAAGTGTTCGGGGTAGACAAAACTAGCCGCACTGGCTACATTTGATATGAACAGACATTGTCGGAGCTGAGGTAAAGACTCGTCGGATCTAGCTCCATACACGTGTCGAAGAGCCTTGTCACCTGCCGCTGTCTTTCTTCACTGAAGAGCAGTAAAACATCTGACTAGCTTCAAAAACTTGGCATCAGCTGTGGCTTTCAGGGCTGAAACTTTGCCAACACTGTGCAATTGTGAAGCATTGTCACATCCTGAAAAGGCGTGGACGAACAACAGTGACTTTATAACTTCTAACAGTAGCTTCATCTTCAAATAGCAGAGGTCAAAATCCATGCAGAGTCAGCACAAACAGTCTGGAAATAAGAAGGTGCTTGATCGGGTTTTGCATAGTTTATCAGCAAGACGAACAAATCGGTACCGTTTTCAATCAAACAAGTCTCCCTCTTCTCGGCTGAAGCAAATACCGTTTTTGTTACTAAAACATCTGTATCCCCTTTGGCTTCTTGTACTTGACACCCGGCTGCCACAAGTTTTTCAGTAATCAGCCTTATGATATTCGAGTTTTTGGCTAAGTTGGAAAGTCTTCTTTTTCCAACCAAACTTCATGACCGAAGTGAAACTGATGGCTGGGCAATATTTTCCTATTGTTTACTTCCGATGGGCGTGATCTTTGATAGTCGGACCACTTGCATAGCCGTGAAAAATGATATCAGATAATGCAAAATGCTTCGGTAGAAAAGCCGCGTAAGAAGAAGCTACCTATCCGTAAATGGATAGAGTGCCCTATCCTACGGAATGTAGTAGCCAACCACCATCCACAACATAAGAGAATTAAGAAATTAAGAAAATTTTAGATGAAGTGGGGTATTCATATTTTTGGAATGAATGTCAGGGATCGAATTCGGATACAGTGGTTGATAAGGTAAAAGAAAGGTTACACGAGCAAGGAATACAGCAGTGGCAGGCTCGAAAGGAGGCCTCGGGATCTCTGAGTCTGTATAGTACAGTGAAGGACACGTGGGGGAAGAAGTTCATTTTCAGTTGGAGTTGAAAGGTTAAGAAATAAAATGGATTTTGAAATGAAGTGGAGGGTCAAGTGATATTGGGGAAAGGGAGAGCAAACTTAGAGGTTATAGTGTTAATACGATTGCTTGTACAATGTGAGGGCATGATGATGAGGATATATTTCAGTTTTTGGTAAGGAATTGGCGGATCTGAGAAGTGAGTGTTTTTCGTTATTATTGGCAGATAGAAGGTGGGTGGAAGGTATTGTAGGATCACGAGTTAAAATGACATTTAGGAATGTAGCTAAGTGTGTTGATGAAGGGCTGATGCATCGTGAAAGATGTATCTCTGAATAAATCTTTTCGTGAAGATTCATATGTAAGTATGTTTTTTCTTTTGAATTTATTTGTGTAATTTTTTTTGTTTTTTGTTGGTTCTGTTATGTTTATGTTCTGTTTTTTTTTCTATGGCCCGATGGCTTTTTCGGAAATACATACATACATACATACTGGCATATTTGTGTTGGTATTTGGTGAAATTCAGGTTTAAGCTACTTCCATATATGAGCTGCAAGTTCAGCCTTATCTGCCGGGCGCATGGCTTCAGGAGAATTGGATAGGGCAGGTGGGAATGGCGATAGCTCATGTTTGGGTGTATTAGCCAGATACCAGATGTCATTTTCGGTCTCCCCAGATTGAAGTTAATAGGAAATGACCTTTCAAATCCAGAAAATATTGCAAAAATGAAGATTCGAGATTTCCCTCCTTCTTTTTCCTAAAAAAGGGGTATTTTCTGCACGGAAAATTTTAAGTGATTCTGGATGTTTTATTAAGCAAATTGGTTACTAAGCAAATGTGTTATTAAGGGAATGTCCAGAACATTTTGGTGTTCATTTGTGCGCAAATTCTGCACGAATTTAAATTTTTCCGATTTTTCATCTTCCTCTGACCTCGCTAAGGATGGAAATGGGGTACTACATGACGGAGTTTTCTACCTTGATGTCATTTTCGGTCTTTCCGGACTTGAGTTAATAGAAAACGACCTTTCAATCCATAAAATATTGCAAAAATCTAAATTCGAGGTTTACCCCCTCCTTTCGCCTCTTTTTCCCTAAAAAGGGGTATTATTGCATGGTGGTGATCTATTTAAGGGTGGAAATAAGGTACTAAATGATGGAATTTCTCAATTCTAATGTCATTTTTGGTTTCCCAGACTTGAAATAACAGAATATGGCATTTCAATTCAGAAAATTTGCAGAAATTTTACAGATTTTCGATACCCCTGTCCTCCTTTTCCCTGAAAAAGGGGTATTTCTGCTACGGAAATTTAAACAGATTTGGCATATGTTATTAAGTGAATTTTTCTGAACATTTTACCACCAAAAAACATTTCTATTGTTTAAATGCTGAGGTTTGTCCTTTTTTCTTCTATTTGGCGTTTTACTGGATGTAGTTTACGTAGTTTTACTTTTACTGGACACAATATATTTTATATTCCTTTTTATATATTAATAAGACTGAAAAATAAAAATAAAAAACAGTGAAATTGTATCTTGAACTGCTTAGATGTCCCGAAACTGATCCCATTAAATATTGAATATTCAATTTATTTTCATTAGTTCTTTCTTTCCGGTTATCTTGATTATTGTAGTGATTATTTTTTTTACTAAAAATAAAAAAACAGTGAAATTACATCTTGAATTGCTTAGATTTCCTGGAACTGATGCCATTAAATATTGAATATTCAATTTACATTCATTAATTCTTTCCGGCTATTTTGATTACTGTAGTGATTACTTTATCGCTGAAAAATAAAAATAAAAAACAATGAATTTACATCTTAAATTGATTAGATTTGCTGGAACTGATACCATTAAATATTGAATATTCAATTTACTTTCATTAATTCCTTTCCGGTTATTTTGATTATTGTAGTGATTATTTTTTCCGCTGAAAAATAAAAATAAAAAACAGTGAAATTACATCTTGAATTGCTTAGATTTCCCGGAACTGATACCATTAAATATTGAATATTCAATTTATATTCATTATTTCTTTCCGGCTATTTTGATTACTGTAATTATTATTTTTTGGCTGAAAAATAAAAATAAAAAAAAGTGAATTTACATCTTAAATTGCTTATATTTCCCGGAACTGATACAATTAAATATTGAATATTAAATTTATTTTCATTAGTTCCTTCGGGTTATCTTGATTATTGTAGTTATTATTTTTATTTGTTGTCAATGATTGGAAAAACTAAAGCAAACTATTCAAGATAAGTTTAGTTTTCAATAAAATGCAAATGACGCAATAGTTTTTAGAACTTTTACAGTTAGACTAGGGGAAGGGGGCACTAGTTAAACTCCTGTGTTTAGTAATTTTGTTCGTTTTAAGTGAAGTTTGTCGTAATTTCTGCTCGTTTTAAGTGAAATTCGGTTTCATAAATATGAGTTCGTTTAATAAGATCATTTATTTTAATTTCTGTTCATTTTGGGTTTCATTTATTCTTTAATAATCTCTGGTCGTTTTGAGCTTGAATTTATGTAGGGCTTTGTTTATATTTGTCTTCAGTTTAATATGGCTCTTTAATTTTATTTGGCAAACTTATGTTTAGTTTTTCTTTCAATAATAAACTTGAAGAGAGCAAAGACGAGCTCAGAGCAAAAGAAGCTTGTGAAGACTGACTAGTCTTTAAGACACGAGGCCTTATTTCAGCAGATAGGCTGGGACAACCTTGGAAATTTAACACAAGAGGTGATCCGTCATAAAAAGTTTTAAAAGGGGACAAGGAGATTTTAAATAGCTCTTTTTTTTACAAAAAAACGTAATTTTGTTGCCGAATGCTAACATTTTTTAAGTATTGTACGTTTTTGTCTCCCAAGGAAGGGGAACAATGTTTTACGAAAATGCTTTAATGTTTAAAAAAAGTACCTTTATAAACCTTTACAGTTTAAAAAAATTCTCGTAAAGGAAAATTCTCGTTATAAAGTACCGTTTCACAATAGGAGGAGGTTTGTTGCTTTAAAAAGGACTAGGAGACTTTTAATAAATTTGTTCGACAAAAACCTAATTTTATTGCTAAATGCTAACATTTTTTAGTCTTTTCGTTTTTTCTTCCAAGAAAGAGGAACAGTATTTGATAACCTAGTTATGCATTTCCATCCATATCTTTTTTTTTTGTACATTTACTTGACAATAAAAGAATCTGAAATTAGCATGGAGAAACCTCCGTCAAATGGTTGGTAGTTTTGCTAACTTCCGGCTCAAAGAAGCCTCACTTCTTAAAATAGTTCCGTGTATTTTTTCATATGAGGTACAATAGTGAGGTTCCTAAACAAGCGGCATTATTCATCCTAGTCATTTTTAACTTCTCCGCAATAATTTTGTGTTTTTCTTACCCGATTCTACTATTCCCTTCTTTTGAATTCCCCTTTCCCCACGATTTGCAGCCCCCCTGAAATAAATTGCTTAGAATATACCCGCTGAACTTGTAATTTGGACACGCTGTCCAACACTACTTTCAAGGATGAAGTGCACATTGCTACATACTGGTCTGACCGTTGGAGGGGGAGGGCCTGAGATTTTCAAAAGGGAAATGGTCTCATTTCTAAATAGACACTTTTTGATGTTATAATATCTTAAAATCCCCCCGAATCCTTATAATAGGCATATTTCTAAAAAAAAAATAGGGCGGGGTGCTTCCTTCTACTATCTCAATTGTTTACAGGTACAAATAAATAGTTTTCTGCACTTGGCTTGCCAATTGAAGTAAAACTTTTCTTTTGTTTCTCTTTTTGTTTTTAGTAGGCTAATTTGTGTTTTTGCTCTTTCCTCTCATATTTATATTTACGCTACGTTGTTCAGGCTAGCTTTTGGTTTTCTTTCATTTTTTTTCCGTTAGTGAGTGAAGACTTTGGGATGTGAAGCCAAAAAATTCAGGCCTTTATTATTATTTGTACAAAATTGTTTGTTTTTTATAATGTTCACTGTCTTATTAAAATTCTTACCCATTTTCTTTACGTATTTTCTGTTCATTTTAATTGGCAGTAAGGCTTTTAATCGTACACTAGCTAATTTTTGTTTGACGTGCTACTATTTGAATACACAGGAACACTAGAAGTCACCACGCAGAAGATTACTGCAGGCATTAAAATATACAATACATTTTTTTTTTTTTACTTTTACATGGAAAGTTAATATCCGTCTCAGATTTTCATATAGTTAGATGATCAAAACATCGGCCAAATGATGAATGTAATGTTTGTAGTCGGGCATATAGGTTGAAAAGGAGACATGGGCGTAGGCAGCATCTTGTGTAGGGGGGGGGGCAGCCGCTTCTGTGATGGAGGGGGGAGGGTCTTACCAATACTACCCGAGGTCCTTTGAATATAGGTCTTTAGAAACTAGTCATTCTATATTTTATTAAAACTCGGCCTTTAACATTTTCCATGTTCTACTTTTCCTGCAACAGTATAACATAAAAGACCCACTATCCTTCTTCCAATTTCCAGAAAACATAAACACCACAAAAGCGATTTGACACAAATCACGTTATGGTTAGATAACAGCTTCTTCTAAGAATTCAACTCGAAAGTTTACAGTTGGGCAAAATTAAATATTAAAATTGGTATAGGGGAGACCTGCCCATGTCTAGCCAAAACAAACAGTTTCAATGCAAATACTTATGGGGCTTCTGGAGGACTATAAATATTCTGACACATTTCAGTGTGCTTTTTTTACAAAGTCTTGCCTTAATTAATACTTTTACCAAAAATTTCCGATTGGATCAGATTTTATGGTGATTAGTTCTGGAATTTTTTTCAATTTCGTCTGAAAGTCTATGCCTAATTACGAATACCAGAAATCTTGCGTTGTAAACTCACATTGTATTCTTCTATTATTTGCCGGTTTTCGGCAGCTTCCGAGACGTACCATCTTCACCAGTTTCCTGTTAGTATTTTTTCATCCTGTGGAATAGTGAACTCTAATGTTTGGCCACAATACCCAGGTAAATTTAGCATGTCTTGCCAAGGTGTCCAAAAGTGGGCTATGCTTGTAAAACTGTGTAAACAGCATATTTAAAGGTTGAAGGCAAGCTTAATACCCAAGATTGTGTCATTTCTGGCGTTGTTTAATCCTGTCAGAACAGTCGGTGAACTGAAGTTCTTTTTTTTCTGTTAAATTTCATTCAAGATAAAATGATTAAAAGTAAAACAGAAGAGAAAAGAAAGAAAGGTGGCTGTGATCCAGAATAAAATGAAATAGCGGTTTTTTCTGTCTTATTCTACAAGAAATCAGTTGGATTCCTTGGAAATACCATGGGTGTCCCCTAGAGGAACGCTCCAAGACTGCATAAATAAAAAGTTGAGAAGTTGAATATTCCTCTAAAAAGTCTGGACCTGAATTTCCTTACACCCTGTTACAACCCATGATCAATATTTACAGAGGAAGAAGCCAAAAGACAAAAACTTACTTGAAAACGATAGCTTATATGCTTTCGACTGTATTCCCCTAGAAGTGTGTAAATTTGCATACACTTATGCCATTATTAAGAGCATAAAAGTACCAGATAACGGAACCGTAAAGGTAGTGGAAACAGTGGAGGAATCAAACAGTTCGTGGTAACGAACTGTAAGTAAGGAGCGACCCGCTCAATGGTAACCGAAACTCTAGAAAACGATATTTTGATACAAATAGATACATCAAAAGAATCCAATTTTAATGCTGATTTCAAATATATAAGTTTCATCAAGTTTAATCTGACTCATCAAAAGTTAGGTACCAGAGAAAATTTGGCTGATTTTCGAAAAAAGGGGGAAAGACCCCCTAAAAGTTATAGCACCTTAATGAAAATCACACCATCATATTCCGCGTATCAGAGAACCCTACTGTAGAGGTTTCAAGCTCCCATCTACAAAAAAGTAGAATTTTGCATTTTTTTTGCCAGAAGAAAGATCACGGGTGCGTGTTTATTTGGGTTTTTTTTTGTTTTTTTTTCCACAGGGATGATCGTATCGACCCAGTTGTCCTAGAATATCGTAGGAGGGCTCATTGGAATGGAAATTGAAAGTTCTAGTGCCCTTTTTAAGTGACCAAAAAAAATGGAGGGCAACTAGGCCCCCTCCCACGCTCATTTTTTTCCCAGTCACCTGATCAAAATTTTGAGATAGCCATTTTGTTCAACATGTTCAAAAATATTATAAGTTTGTCTTTTAGGATGACTTAATCCCCCGACGTCCCCGGGGGAGGGCTGAAAGTTATGAACTTTACCCAATGTTAACATATAGTATTGGTTATTTGGAAGTATACAGACGTTTTCAGGGGAGATTTTTCCGGGTAGTGGGGGGGGGGTCGGGGATTATATGGGAGGATCTTCCCATGAAGGAAGTTTTCATGGGGGAAGGTACATTGCTATGAAGGGGACGCCGGACTTCCCAGCATTATTTAAAAAAAGATCAGAAATTTAATATAAAAAAACAAGTATTTGAACTGCAACAGCAGCAACATCGGAACTTTAAACGGAACAGAAAATATTACATATATAATTGGGTTCACCCCGTAGTCAATGCCTCGCTCTTTAAGCGGAAGATTTTTTAGTACTTTCATAAGAGATATTTATTCTAATTAACGGCCTTTGTGATTAAGCGGTCATTTTTAAAGAATTGGAACAAAATTTGAACTTTCACTTAAAGAACAAGGTATTACCTAGGGGGCGAACCCCCTAATAAACGTATTAAAAATATATGAATATAGAAGTTCTTTACGTAAGTTAATTCGTAAGTTACGCATATTAATTACTAATAAAAACGTTCGTAAATAAAATTAAACAAGTTTCGAGAAAGCCATTTAACTAAATAAAAGTAAAGTAATATGAAAATTTTTTTTTAATTATTCATGTACGGTTAGCCAAGATCAAAACCTGCATTAATTGAAAATGTTCAAAAATTAAATAAAAAAAAAACAAGTTTTTTAAACTGAAAGTAAGGAGCGTCATTAAAAATTAAAACGAAAAGAAATTATTCCGTATATGAAAAGGACTGTCCCCACCTCAACGCCTCGCTCTTTACGCTAATGTTTGACTCTGTCTCACAACTTTATTTTTTAAAACAATAAAAAATTTAGCGTAAAGAACGATGCGGTGATGAGGGGACAGTCCCTTTCATATAGGGAATAATTTCTGTTCGTTTTAAGTTTTAATGTCGCTCCTTACTTTCAGTTTAAAAAACTTGTTTTTTTTTATTTAATTACAGGTAAAGATTTGTATCGTGGTTTTATGGATTGCCTTAAAACTCTATCAGTAAGAACGCCAATAAGTACAAGCCTATGACGGACAACTGCTTTCAACTGTCACAGTGTAGGAGCTTTCTTTAACAACCTGGATTGAGGTTTGACGAATCAGGTCTGAAAGAACAAAACACCCTCTCCTTTAAGCAGAGGGTGTTTTGTCTCAGAATTGTTGGTCGATGTTAGTTTAATCCTTTGAAAGAAATTATAGTCACTTTTTAACTTATTGGAAAAAGAAAGAAAACAAATTATCCCGCAAAAAATTACATTGCTAATTAAATATCCTGCTAATCGTTTGAGGTGTCTACTTTTATATACCTATTTTCTTGGTATTCGAATGGCCCATAAACTCCCTACTCAAGTTTCAAGTTTGTTAATATTATACCTAATGTTTGAAGGGTGTCATGTTTGATGTCCTTTCAAAAAAAAATTCATACTTATAGAACAGGTTTTAAATTTCTAGTCGCTGGAACCCCGATAAAGTTTAAACGGCCAGTCAGAGCAGTCTCATTTTTCCAGTGAGTTAAAATATCACTTGCACGAGAGGAATTTTGGGAGTATGAAAACATTATGGTTCTTTAGGAATGAACCACAAAATACAAAACATAATTATCTAGGAAATTGTGTTTCAACTTTCTTTCTGCTTCACATCCCTTGTGAAGTTTTTATGCCTTTACATATTCTTTGGAGATTTGCTTCATTTTACGCATTCCTTGAGAAAGTTTTCACCTTTTTGGAAACGGAGCTATAGTTTTTAAGAAAGTTAAGCTATTACATGTGCACGAGAAATTTTGGGACGTATTAGAAAACATCATGGTTCTTTAGAAAAAGAAGTTGAATGAGCTACATACGAAAATTCTGCAGGAGAATATTGTTCAAATTTTAGTTGACTAAAAAGTAAACTTATGTATGGAATCTTATTTTACAAATGGCGTTTGTCAACTTGCTTTTTCCTTCACATGCCTTGTGAAGTTTGTTTACTTTTGCGTACTCTTTGGAGGTTTCATCATTTGAAAGTGGAATTACTTTTTTCATGCAAGATGAAATATCACTTCAGCTCGAGGAGTTTAGGAATTGTTAGAAATATTTTTGTTATTTAAATAAGATGCAAAATGGATTAAAGAACCCAGTTCGGGCAAAGATCATATTTTATAACAGCGGCTATCAACTTCTTTTTGCATTACATCCCTTCTGGGGTCTGGCCCCCTTTACGTATTCTTTGAAATGTGTTTCACCCTCAGGATGTGGATTTATAGTTTTCTGGGGAGATTACATACTACTTCGTAAAAAGCATTTTGGGAGATTTTATTGTTCTCTAGAGTACGAGGTTGAGTGGGCTATAAGCCCAAACTGAGCAAGCAATCAAGCTTTACAGCGATGGTTATCAAATTTATGTTTGCCTCAAATTTATGGTACAGATTATTGCCTTTTGTGCACTCTTTGGGAATGGTTTCACTCTTTGGAGTGCAAGGGCAAGAACAGAAAAGAAAGTTCCAAAGGCTTCACTCAAGAGTGTACTTGTTGCTTACTCTTTGGGGAGGATATATTCTTTAAAATTGACCAAGGCAGACAAAACTAAAGGAAATTCAAACCAAACTACCCATGTACTTTATCTCATTTTTGGTGCACCAATCAACCACTGAAAAAATGCCTAGATTTTTTTTTCTTATATTTTTTTTGTGTATAAAAATAATTTTTAACATATATTTATACATTTTTTTAAATTTTACTGGAGGGGGGATTGATGTTGGTAAATGCTGGTAAGTTTTTCAACAACTTTGCTACAAGGAATCAGAACGGTCGATGCACCTTTTAATGTTTCCTTGCTTAGACTTATATCTTCCCACGTCTAGAGGCGCATGAGGCAGCAACAGTAGACGTCCAATTCAGCCGATCTTGCGCCAACGGACCGAGTTCATTCAACAGACTTGTTGCCACTTTCTCCAGGGACCAACCTATTGGGTTGTGCTCTCTTCCCCTCCTTCGGAGACTGAATGAGGCCCAACATCGTTTATAGTAAGGGGCGTCATTTGGGGGTGGAAAGAGGGGCAGTTGCCCCCCCCCCAATAATGTGAGGAAAAAAATATTATACATCCCATGCCCTTTGACTATCCAGATATGGACTCCTCTTGCCCCCCAATAAAAATGCCAGAGAATCGCCCCTGTTTATAGTGTGGGAGGAGTCCTTCATTATTGTAGATAAATCGCCCCCAGTATCTTCATCTCCTAATTCTGATCTCACTGGTCACCAGTGACTGTTCAATATCTGTCCTTACCTGGACATTCCTCACTCACTCTAGTGGATCGCAAAGATTCTACGTAAGTAATTGCTTTCGAGGCTGAGTAATCGTTTTTCTCCGTTCTTTGAAGGCTCCATGACTCACATACATTCACAAGTACAGAAAGTACATTAATCCTAGATTGTCTGAAAAGCCCCCCCCCCCCCCCCACGGAAGAGTATACAGCCCACTACAAATATTAGCACTATTTTTAAGAATATCGTGACTCTTTTTCTTCCCGCCGTTTGATTGGCGTTCACCGCAAAATAGCTCAGAAGGAAAGAGTCATGCTTTTGAAAAATGTATTTTGAATATTTAGAGTTGACTGTATTTTGTACATCAGGGGGGGGGGGGTCTAAACTGATGTAATGTATTCTTAGGAGAGAGATAAGTCTTCTTTCTTCATTCATTATATACGCATACAATATTACATGTTATTACTCCCACAAAAGCTCATTGGCCTGTACAAAGGGAGAAGACATATGAATTGCTTACTCAGAGATGAAACAAAAGAAAATTTAAAATGATCACTTACTCACATACGAAGGAGAAGAATATAAAATATAGATAAAACGAAAAGTATAGAAAAAATAGAATAAATAAACTAAATTAATTAATCAGATTAAATAAACTAAAAAAAATAAAACAACTTCTATGAAGCCAAAGAATTTTTAACAATTTTTTTAAACAAACCGAATGAGTGGCACCCTCGAGCTGATGCAGGCAACTTATTCCAAATAATATGACACGCCAGTAGAGGATTAAAATCTGACCTTATGCAAGGAGTAAATGGAACTTGAACATGATTTGTCATATTACGAAGATTATAATTATTTTGATCAGAGGTAAGAGATAGCGGAACACTTAGGGGCCGGGGGAGGTCACCATGAAGCTTAGCAAAAGTAAAACATGCACTTGAAAGAATGTATAGTGACTCAAGATCAAGCAATGGTATAACTAATGAACGATTAGTCTCCTGAATAAGGTTTCTAGCTTTACTGTAAACCTTAGAAAGTGGTTTTAACAGCGAAGGAAAAGTTGACATCCACACAATTGGACAGTAAGAAACGTAAGATTGGACCAAGCAGTGAAAAAGGATTTTCAACATCGATCCTGGAAAAGTATGTCTAAGTTTCCTTAAAATACCGAGACTCCTGCATATTTTCATTTTAATAAAATCAATGTGATGTTTGAAACATAGGTTTTCATCAACAAGAATGCCCAAAAAACGAACATATCGGTCTTTAGATCTATGAATTATTTCATTTGGCTGGTGAATTTCTGATAACTGGGGATAAACCTGAGAAACGCGAAAAAAATCAAAAAACTGGACTTAGAAAAATTCAGAGTAAGATAATTAGCATCAAGCCACAAAATCACCCTCTCAAACAAATTTTCCAAATTCAATCGAAGCTCGGATTCGCAGTTTCCCAAAGTACCAAGTGTGCTGTCATCAGCAAAACAAACAAGGACATCGGAAGAAGGCGAACTATAGTTGCCACTATGGGCAAGGGAAGGTTTAGGATGACAAAATCGACAGCAATTAATAAGTTTCTGCTTTTATACAACATAATATAGATCATTTACATAAATCAAAAATAGCACAGGGCCTAAAACTGATCGCTGGGGGACACCGAAATTCACTTGCGAGGATGACCGGAAAAGTGGATCAACAGAAATTAACATATCCTTCAAATAAGACTGGAACCAAAAAAATACACTTCCCCTTATGCCAAAATGATACAACTTCGATAGAAAAATTTTATGGGTCAAGAAATCTAATGCCTTACGAATATCTAGGAATATAGCAGCCGAAATCAATCCCGAATCTAACGCAGAATGTACAAAATTCAAAAGGGTCATACAAGCATGTTCAGTGGAGCGCTTCATTCGGAAACCAAATTGAAAATCATGAAGAAATTGTCTAGATTTTAAGAAAGCAAGGAGACGAGAATGCATAGCCTTATCAAATATTTTACTAAATTCTGATAAAATAGAAATTGGTCGATAATTTACCGGATCATTTCTTGGTCCACCTTTATACAAAAAAATAATCCGAGCACGCTTGAGAGCCTCCGGAAAAACTCCACATTCAAATGAAAGATTAACAAGTTTTGTTAGAGGCAAAACTATTGAAGGAAGAATAGATTTAACTACCTTAGTAGGGATAGAGTCTGGCCCAGATGAGGACGAGTTTTTCAAGTCATTAACAATTTTAGTAATTTCACTTACTGTTACTGGCTCTAGAAACATAGACTTAACACAAGATGGCCCGAGGTAAGATCTAAAGTCTGGCCTAGGCCGAGACAAAGTAACTGTAGAAGTAATATTCTGGCCAATATTAGCGAAGAATGAGGTGAATGCCTCTTGGACATTAAGCTCACCCTCCACAGCTCCATCGCCAATGACCAGACTCATAGGTAAAAGCTATTTATGTAGCTATTATGATTGTTTTTATGTAGTCTTCCGAATTTCGGCTAGTCATTTTCTAATAAGAACAAGGTGTTTCTAGTAAGAAACAAGGTAAGAGTCCCTTTAAGGGCTGAAAATAAAATTTACGAAGAAACGACTAGTATATTTGGGAAAAGCATAAGCAGACGCATCCAGTGATAGAAAAAACGTCAAACTTACTTTAATCTTCATTTTTAGGGAATATTCTGGTGAATATGAAAAGTAAAATATTAACCAAAAACTCCAACGCTAAACCTCTGACTAAAAACTCTCTTAAGTGTAAAAGCATCCAGAGTTCATATAAAAAATTAAAAAGATTATTGCATGAAGTTCCTGGGTGAGGGAAAAATTCGGACTGAATATACAAATTAACATTGAAAGCTACGTTTGAAGCAACAAGAAACGTGTTCCAAATTTAGGTTATGTCCCATAACCGAAAAAAGAAAACTGATGTGGTCTTTCTTAGAGAGTAAGAAAGAAAACAGGGATAGTGAAGTGTTTCAGTTAAGAGGGGGAGGGAGGCACTTGATTTTTAACCTTGCGACAGATTGCTTGTTTTAATCGCTTTTTTCTAGTAATAAAGCTTCCTTTTGATATTAAATTTAAAAAAAAAAAGTTTTTTTCAACTGAAAGTAAGGAGCGATATTAAAACTTAAAACGAACAGAAAATACTCCGTATATGAAAGGGGTTTTCTCTTCTCCAACGCCTCGCTCTTTATGCTAAAGTTTTTATTGTTTCAAAAAATAGAGTTTCGAGAGAGAGAGTCAAACTTTAGCGTAAAGAGCGAGCCGTTGAGGAGGGGACAGCCCCTTTCATATATGGAATAATTTCTGTTCGTTTCAAGTTTTAATGTTGCTCCTTACTTTCGTTTGATTTTTTTTTAATTTAATTTCTGATCTTTTTTTCAAAAATGCTGGGAAATCCGCCCCCCCCCTTCATGGAAAATTTCCTTCCCCCACAAAAAATTCCTCTATGAAAAGATCCTCCCATGTAAACCCCTGCCCACGCTCCCCCCTCCCACCAGAAAAAATCCCCCTGAAAATGTCTATATACTTCGCAATAACCTATACTATATGTAAACAATGGGCAAAGTTCGAAACTTGCAGTCCTTCACCTGGGGTCTGTGAGGCAAGTCATCCTTAGAGACATGGTTTTTAGATTTTTTCGACTAATCTGAATAAAGTGGCTATCTCAAAATTTTGATCAAGTGACTTTGGGAAAAAATGAGCGTGGGAGGGGGCCTAGCTGCCCTCCAATTTTTTTTGTCACCTAAAAACTTTTAATTTCCGTTCAAATGAGTCATATCACAATATTCTATGACCACTGGGTCGATACGATCACCCCTGGAAAAAAAAACAACAACAAATACACACGCATCCATGATCTTTCTTCTGGCAAAAATGCAAAATTTCACATTTTTGCAGATAGGAGCTTGAAACTTCTATAGTAGGGTTCTCTGATACGCTGAATCTGATGGTTTGATCTTCGTTGAAGTTCTATTACTCTTAGGGGTTACTTCCATATTTTTTTGAAAATAAGGCAAATTTTCTCAGGGCTTAACCTTTGATGGGTAAGACTAAACTAAATGAAACTTATATATTTGAAATCAGCTGAAAAAAGTTTGATTCTTTTGATGTATATATTGGTATCAAAATTCCGTTTTTTAGAGTTTCGGTTACTATTGAGCCGGGTCGCTCCTTACTTACAGTTCGTTACCACGAACTGTTTGATAGAAATTTCAGTACGCTTTTTATCTAAATCCAAAAGACATGTGCTGTAATTAACTGCGTACGTATATACGTACTTATTCCGTATATCTAATTAAGTTCCTTACAGTCAAAAACAAATAAAGGCAGTCACAAGAAGAGGGAGTTGGTTCAAGCCTCGACGTTCAAAGCCTCCAGAATCTTAGGCGTTCCATAATTTTCTAAGGCCTTGTGCATAATTTGCTTGTTTTAACGTCTAGTTTTTATTTACCCCCACCCCATAAGGTGAGCCCTTAACAAATTAATACGTACTGGCCATGTAGTTAAGCCTCATTTGATCATGAAATTGCATATATCTTTGTAAATCGGTCACTTCTTTTGTTTTAGAGGATTTGGTGTCAGATGCTCAAAAAGCCGTTCTTCACTACAAAATATTTAAAAAAATTGAGCAGCTATTTCATTTTTTGGTGAGGGAGCGGGTAGTATGTTCTCCTTTCCATTGCTATCCCTTATGCGAAATACCGCCTATTCCTATATGCTATCCCTTAATAGTATTTTAAACTTATCCCCAGTAACTTAAGAACAACTTATAATCAAAAAAAAAATTTTTTTTTGCCTATGTCTTGAGCTTTAAAGATAAGCAAAATTTTAGTCAAGGGCTGCTTACTATCCTCCCTGCAATAATTGTTAAATGATTAAGGGGCAGCCTTAATCATTAAGGGGCAACTCTGATTAAGGGGCAACTCTGATTCCCATTTCCGGCATTTGCACGATAGTCACCAAATTTCTTATTTATTATATATTTTTGGCTGGTGAATATTATTTTGGCTAGGCTTCGTCAGCTTGACAGATGTTTGCAAACCTGGTGGCTAACCGTGAGTGTGGTAGATACCGCCATCTAGCTCTTTTGAGGTTTTGCCATTTTAAGAGAATATAAGTTTCATTGACTATTCTTATTATATGAAGGAATACACCCTCCAGCTAATGTGTCTTTAAAATTCTAACTCCAGAGGGGTATAAACAATTTTGGAAGGGAGAGGGACTTGACTACGGACAAAGTAACGTCTTATCCGTTTGATTATTTTGAAAAATCTTTTATTTTTGTGTCATTTTAAATTACCTACTTAGTATAGATATCTTTGAATTATTTTAAATCATTTAAACTGACGAATTAATCCCACTTCTAGGAATGGTCCTGGTTAAAATAAAAAAAAAGGTTCACTGAAGCAAACATATACTCCAATTTTTCCATTGCGGGGAGGAGGATTGAAATCCCTCCATCCCTCCTCTAGCCATGCAATCATTATGCTGCGCAAAATAACCTGCTACACGAAGAATAATCAACTAAAATTCAAATTACCAAGACAAAGGGCATACCACCAAGCATTTAATTCATAGGAAATCCTTAGTGAGACTAAGGTGGGGAAAGGGTTGGGGCTACAGATCATGTTTGACAGAGAAGAAGTCAAAATTTTCCAGGGAATTGTGTAAGGTACGGTATATTTAATAACAAGCTTTTTTTTTTTGTTTTTTTTTTTTTTGGTTTTTTTTGGTGATGAAAGTTATTTAGGATTACCCTGGGTGTAAACACGTTTCATGCACAGTCAGTGTCATAGATTTTTGGCTGTTCAAACATTCTAAGAATTCTTTAAAGAAAATGCAGAAAAAAGTTGTAAATAAAATAACTACAAAATAATACACGTGACAGATTGGAGGTTGTCTAAAGTGTACCTTTAATATCGCAACGTGAAAGAACAGCTTTATAATGAGTGTTTTTCTTAGGTTTTATGGCTATTTATAGGTATATATATATATATATATATATATATATATATATATATATATATATATATATATATATATATATATATATATATATATATATATATATATATATATATACATATATATATATATATATATATATATATATATATATATATATATATATATATATATATATATATATATATATATATATATACAGAGGTACTATTTCTAAGAGGTGCTATTTCAGTAGCACCTCTTAGGTGCTACTGAAATTCCTAAGTGTAAGGTTGCATACAAGGATAAACTGTCAAACAGTACTTAATCTGACTAGAGTTGCCAACTTTTAAATTTCTTTTGGATTGTTACGACTGTATTTTCCTTTCGTAATTTACCAAGGATTTTAAAATTGATCCCTGGACCCATTTATTTTGATCCCTGGGCCCATCTTTGGTATATTCATACCCAAAATTGTAGAATTGTTTAATGCTGAATGTTTTCAGCTTATTTTTAGCTGAAGTTTTACACACGTTTCCTTTTTTTCAAATTTACCGCCCAGTACAACCAAAAAGTACACGGCTGTAGGGTATACGAAGGACTTTTTCATTAAAAGTTGAATTTCTGATTTTTTTTTTTTCCGAATTTTCAATATACATATGATCGGTTGCATAAATTTCTAGTTAGCCTCTCTGGATTTTTTTCTAGTTAACTTCTTTAGATTTCTAGTTCTATAACTGTTCTTTCGTTTGCTTAAAAGTCATAAAGTTCTTAGGGTAGAATAATTAAGTTGGACGTTTCTATAAGAAACGTGATAATAGTGAATGTGGTACTTTTAGTGGCCTATTTTATGCAAAAAACAAGTTAATTTTTACGATGATACTTTTTAGACTTGAAGACGCTGTAGATAAAGTTTTAAGGGAAGAATAGCATGGTCTTAGGAGAACAGTGTGGGAACAGGATCTCAATTTTAAATTCTTAAATGTTTTCTGGATTTAAAAATTGTTTCTTCTTAATTAAAAATCTTTTTAATCTTTTTAATTAAGTCTGGGGAGACCGAAAATACCATCAGAATTGGATCACTTTGATACCCATTTCCACCGTAAGTGAGGTCAACGGGGATGAAAAATGATAATCTTAATTTGTTTAGTATTTGATGGATTGAAAGGTAGGTTTCTATTAATGAAAGTCTGGGGAGAAAAAAACTGCTATCAGAATTGAAAAATTACATCATTTACTACCTCATTTTCCCTGAAGCGAGGTCAGAGGAGAGTGAGAGCACCCATTTTTAAAATTTTTGAGGAATAGGCGGTATTTCAATCATAATGGGTATATAAACATTTGATTACAGTTTCCAGCCCCAGTCTTCAGACTTCTATCTTTCAGAGAGACCAGTTTCCAGCCCCAGATTTCGAGGGATCCAGTAAATGAATTGCAAATTATCTGAGGGGGTTTTTCTGCATGGGCGACATCAAGCAATTTTGTATATGTCATTTGCCATTTTTGGGACATTTAGGTGTTCATTAGCGTGCGAATACTGCACAAACTAAGATTTTGATTTCAAACCACCCCTATGACCCCGTTTACGGTGGAAATGGATTACTAAGAGATAATTTTTCAATTCCGATGTCATTTACGGTCTCCTGAGACTTGAATTAATAGAAAACGACCTTTCAATCAACCCAATACTACACAAATTAAAATTCTGATTTTTCATCCCCCTCTGACCTTACTTAGGGTGGAAATAGGGTACTAAATGATGAAATTTTCCACCTCTGATGTCATTTTCTTTCTCCCTGGACTTGAATTAACAGGAAAAGATCTTTCAGTTATATATTTTTCTAATTATGTATATTATAATACCACAAATTGTATTTTGGAATCTTCTTACCTTATCTATGATGAAAATGGGATACTAAAGAAAGGAATTTCTCAATTCTGATGTCATTTTCGATTTTCTTGGACTTACATTAATAGTAAACAAGATTTTCATCCAGAAAATACTGCCCAAACTAAGATTCTGGGTTTTCACCCCCCTCTTATCTCGTTTAGGGTGGAAATGGGGTACTAAGTGATAAAAATTTCAAATTCCAATGTCATTTTCAGTCTCCTCAGAATTTAATTAATAGGAAAAGACCTTTAAATCTTGAAAATGTTGCAAAATATAAATTCGATGTCACCCTTTCCCACCTCTTTTCTCTGAAAAAAGAGGTATTTCTGCCAGCTGATTATGGCCGATTTTGGATGTTATTAAATGAATTTTCAGAACATTTTGGTGTCAAAAACATTTTTTTTCTCTTATGTCAAGGTGTGTCCTAGTTTTCGTAGTTTTGCTAGACTATAGTGATGCTGCCCAATGTCAGATAAGTGAGATTAGTCACAATGAAAGTTTTAACCTGGCGAGATAAAAGAATTTGAATTATTTATTGCAACATACATCGTAAAGCCTGAAACTCTATGTAAATAAGATCAGGGTCCCATCCAGGGGGAGTAACCGGTTTGACCTCAATCTCCCAAAATATGATCTAACCAATAAAAAGTGATAAAAAAAAAGAAAATTCTTTTGCATTTTTTAATGTTTTTTCTGTAACTTCTACCCCTCCCAAATAATATACTCCCCCCCCCCAAACAAAGATTATGGACACGGCATTGAATAAGAGGTACAAATGAAGTAAATTAGATTAACAAATTCATGAATAATAAGAACAAAGAAAGTAATAGAAACTGTTAAAAATGACACTAAAATAATTCAAATAATTTTTCTTCAGATAGATTCGTTGTTATTAGCAATATTGAGACAAGAGGCATTTTTTGTCGAAGTACCAATATCGATATATCAAACGACAGCCAATCGAAATTTTAACAAAAATATCATTTCCTTCATTTGGGGCATAATTTGAGCTTTTATGGCAATAAGTCATTCTTAAGTTGTTTCATCATGCTAGGTTGTTTCCGAAAGAGAAAAATAAATTTAAAACGGCTAGAGTCCAAGGTCTTAGAAAGCAACTGTATTAGAGAAATCTCTATTTTAAAAGAACCAAGAGAGGGTTCTCGATACATCGATGTATCTATCGATGTATCAACCTAGATACATCGAGCCCACTGATTTCGCCTGTATTGAAATTGACGGTACTTTTGCAATATCAGGGCCTCTCTAAAAAGTCAAGTTTGGTTAATGCTAATGAAATATCAAACAGTTCGTGGTAAAGAACTGTAAGTAAGGAGCGACCCGGCTCAATGGTAACCGAAACTCTAAAAAACGGGAATTTGATACCAATAGATACATCAAAAGAATCAGATTTTAATTCTGATTTCAAATATATAAGTTTCATTAAGTTTAATCTTACCCATCAAAAGTTACGTGCCTGAGAAAATTTAGCTGATTTTCGAAAAAAGGGAGAAAGACCCCCTAAAAATTATAGATCCTTAATGAAAATCACACCATCATATTCAGCGTATCAGAGAACCCTACTGTAGAGGTTTCAAGCTCCTATCTACAAAAATGTGGAATTTTCCATTTTTTGCCAGAAGAAAGATCACGGATGCGTGTTCATTTGTTTGTGTGTTTGTTTGTTTTTGTTTTTTTTTTTTTTTCCCCAGGGGTGATCGTATCGACCTAGTGGTCCCAGAATATCGTGGGAGGACTCATTGGAACGAAAATTAAAAGTTCTAGTTCCCTTTTTAAGTGACCAAAAAAAAATGGAGGGCAACTAGGCCCCCTCCCACGCTCATTTTTTCCCAAAGTCCCCCGATCAAAATTTTGAGATAGCCATTTTGTTCAGCATGGTCGAAAATATGATAAAAATGTCTTTGAGGATGACTTGATCCCCCAAAGTCCCCAGGGGGAGGGCTGAAAGTTATGAACTTTACTCAATGTTAACATATAGTATTGGTTATTGGGAAGTATACAGACTTTTTCAGAGGATATTTTTTCTGGTAGGTGGGGGAAGGAGAGGGTCGGGGGCTATATGGAAGGATCTTTCCATGAAGGAAGTTTTCATGGGGGAAGGGACATTGCTATGAAGTTACGTATATTTATTACTAATAAAATCGTTCGTAAATAAAATTAAACAAGTTTCGAGAAAGCCATTTAACCAAATATAATATGCAAATTTTATTTTAATTATTCATGTACGGTGAGGCAAAATCAAAACCTACAGTAATTCTTAAACGTTCAAAAATTAAATTAAAAAAAACAAGTTTTTTTAACTGAAAGTAAGGAATGACGTTAAAACTTAAAACGAACAGAAATTATTCCGTATATGAAGGGGGCTGTCCCCTCCTCAACGCCTCGCTCTTTACGCTAAAGTTTGACTTTCTCACAACTCTATTTTTTTAAACAATAAAAAAACTTTAGCGTAAAGAGCGAGGCGTTGAGGAGGGGACAGCCCCCTTCATATACGGAATAATTTCTGTTCGTTTTAAGTTTTAACGTCAGCATCATCCAGAGGGCAGCATCCCCTCTTATGTGGGATAATTTCTTTTCGTTTCAAGTTCTAGTGTTACTCTTAACTTTTTAAAAAAAAAAAGAACGACTGAAATTTAAGAGTGATCTTCAATTATAAAATTGAACAGTATTTATTTTGTGTATAATAGGAGGGGGGGGGGGGCTTGGACGCCTTTTGAGATTTTGACAGAGGATCTTTGTTTTTCTTCTAATAACTAGTGGAATAGATATGATGGTTTATCATTATTTTTTCGCGTCGGGATATTTAGTTTCTCAGATTGTAGTTCTTGCGTGACTTGAAAAAGGCTAATTACCTGTTTTGGCGGAAAGCCGAGATAAGAGCTAGTTTCGGTGTATATGAAAGTTTGGTATGAAATTATTAGACCTTTCCTGATCTTTAAAGAATAAACACCGCTGTTGGAAAATCTTTGCACTTTGTGAATTTAGATAGCGATAAGGGTTCCTGATTGAGACCAATTTTTGGACTTGGGTTCTAATAGTTGGTTGCTGTGGTAAAATTTGTCACAATTGCCCTATCCAAGAAAATACCAAACGTCTGTTAAGAAGTCTTTCCGTAAAATTCTCAGTGATTTTTCAGAAAATTGAAGGACATCACATATTTTAGTGGCAGATCCAAAATTTACGGGGCTTCACGCTAGAATAGCTCCTATTATAGAATATTTTTCCAGTTTGTTAACCAGAAAATAAATAAAATACATTTCATACTGATGATTCTACATAACCTTTCGCGGCACAATTTCTATAATATTTCTAAAACTTATTTCTAAAGGAGAATTACAAGAAATATCACATTTTTAGCTGTAATTTCAAGGATTTCTAGCCGTTAAATTTTCCAGGGCAACAGAATGGTACCAGTATGTGACCGGGAGGATATTTTGAGAAAACGCGATTTTACTACCTATATAAGGAAGTATGCCATTGTCTGCAACCGCCATTTGAGTTGTTTGTGAGGAAGAGGGTCTTCACGGCAGACATCGGAAAGTTGAATTCAATAGCTGCGTTCGTTTTCACCGTTCGTCGTTCTTAGTACTAAAAATATTTTCTCGGTTTTACTCTTAAAGTGCGTTTGATTTCGCCGTTCTAAGAACTTCGTTTTAACTGACAAAACGGCTTATAAGAGCTTTCCTTAGCCAGATAAAATTTCAACGTCACAGATAAAATTTCAGTCAACCAGCACAACAAAAATGGAAAATATACTTGTGAATATAGCAAAACAAACAATAGAGTTGCAAGAGGAAAGTGACTGTTGAGTGACTGTTGAACCGTTCTATATAGTGCAAATGGGCACTCTTACTTTTGAGTGCTTATGAATGGGCATAAACATTAGATTAGTTGAAATGGGGGTGCAATCCTAGATAGTGGACTCCACATAGGGACACATGTTAAGAAAATATTTTTTACTCCATAATATGGACAATACTCATAGTTGTGGCACTTAGCCTAACACTTAATCAGCCGAATTTCCTTTCTAAATTTTAAGCTTAAGACGTTTGAACAATTGAACATATTCCTAGGGGTATTGAAACCTGGGGTTAGTTGGAGTTTCTTAGTATTAGTTGTAATCTAAGATATCTAGAAATTCCTCCCATGATGTTTCCAAGTGACCCCTAAGGAATTTTTGTAAGTTTGGAAAGCAATTTATCCCAAAAATGCTTCCAGAACTTTCTGAAGATTTCAAAACTGTGCCACATATACGAAAAACAAATCGCTACCATTTTTTAGATGAAAGACCCCATCAACAAAATCTACAAAATTAAATATCAATAAACTTGTTTTCTGTCATGTTTTTTTGTATCTTAAAACTTGGCGCCCAAAAGTAAAACTAAAGTTGTTTAACGGAGTATGAGGCTCAGTTCGTTGTTCTAAGAACGACGGTACTAAGAATGAAGAACGGCATTTCAAAGAATGGCTTATAAGCGAAACATTTCATAGAACGGCGAAAACGAATGGCTTAATTGTAAAACCGAGGATTTGATTTCCATAGAACGACGAAAACGAACGCAGCTAATGCCATACCATCTCTCCTCTTACCTGCTAATCCAGAGACTATCGAAGGCCAGAGGTTGTTTTCTGCAAGTGACTGTGTTGTGAGGAAGTAGTCCCAGACAATAAAAGAAGGCGTCAAAGCAACCTTAAGTGATGCTATGGTTGCAATTCCGAAAAGTCACAAGCTGAATGAACTTAATTTCACATTCGTCCCTGCCTTAGAAACCATTAACGAAGAAGAAAATGTGTCCCATTCTTCAGAAATAACTGATTCTTCTAAGCAAAATAGAGATATGCCGACGCTTTCTAGCTGCTCCTTCGTCGCAACTCATAATTTGAATCCAGAAGTTTCCCCGAAGGACCAAACCGGGCACGCCATTCTTCAGGACTGGGTAGAGCCCACGAAATCAGTGTTGGCCTTGCTAGACCGGGAAGAAGGAGGATTTTTAGTAATAACAAGATAAAGGCTCTTGCCTCATATAACCAGTTTGATGCAACTCATAGAAAATTTAGAGTCCCCATAATAGGAAAATGAAGATATCCGTGAAAAATCTGTCTTGACAACGCCAAAAAAGAAAAGACCCCGTGACGAACAAAACTCCCCCTTACGTAAAAAAGTTAAAAGGTTGTCTGATGATCTGCCTCAAAACTCAACAAGTGGAAAATTAGAGATAGGGGAGAGGGTAGAAATGGAGTGCACGGAGCAGTTTCCAAGCTCAAAAAGAAAATGATACAAAGTCAAGTCAGGTATACTCCTCGTAAAAAGAGGTTTAGACAGATCATCAAGAACCAAGAAAAAATGATATCGAGATGCCGTGCTAGAAATTGTATAATGAAAGCAAAACTGAAATAGCTTTCTGAAACTAACAAAAAAGAAAGGATTCTTGATGTAGCAAACACCCATCTTAGTGGTCTTACACTGAAGGTGATCCAGTCTGAAATTCGGAGAGGAAAAACGTCTAAACGCATACCAAATTTTATTCAAGCCTAAGTGACTATTTGAATTTCTCAAAATGCAAATTTCTAGGCCGGCTTCAAACTTGTTCTTAGGAGGGGAGGACTATTTGTCCCAAAAAGAAACTTGATCTGTACTTTATCTCTTCCTCATACACAGGAACCAGCCAAACAGATTAAGAATTTCTAACTAAAACCTCCTTGTCAATGGAAAGGAGGTGGAGGAAGAGATCTTTGAGATGTTTTTCATAGATCTTTTGTTATTTTCAGGAGGATAATCAGTAAAAATGACACCTTAATTCAGGAAAGACAACCTAGGTACTGACACACGATGTGACCACTACAGTTATAACATTCTGCTTCAAGAGCCTACCTTGGTGGAGGTAAGATAAGTAACTGAGCTAGGTGAATGAAACTTTTAAAGACTTTCATAGACCAAGAAAAGTGAAAAAGAGATTTATTGAAGTTGGAGTTGGTGCCGTCGTTTTGAAGAATTGACAGATTGTTAATTCTTTGATTTTTATGGCCGAAAAACGTTGTCAAATTTAACCAATTAGCTTTGCTTAATTATCTTGATTAATCAACATGCCAGCACTAACAAAAAGGAGGTGCGGACTTAAAACCTTTAGACTTGTGGGAAAAAATCATAGAAAAATACGGTTTTCAGATATGAATAGACATAAGATTGCTCTAGGAGATGGCTCAACGTCCCAACATTAACGAAAAGGTGGTGCCGACTTAAAAACTTTGTAATTAAAAAGATCGTAAAAAAATGTGGTCTTCAGGTATGAATAGACCTAAGATGGCTTAAGAGGACAACTTTTTTTTATTTTGATGTCTTGTGGTACTTACTGGATTTGATATTTCAAATGATTCCTGAAAGCTTCAGCACAACTTCTTTCTTTAAACAGAGTATTTGAGAAGATTTTTCTGCATAAAATTGCTTACCCAGTACATCTGAATGATGTACTGAATGCATCTGAAGTTGGGCTGCATGGGTTTGAACAAATAGGTCTGAAAGCTGTTGTTCAGCACACTTTTAATCACAGTATATAAATAATAGAATTATTGGTCTGTAATTCGACACTTTCAATCACGGTATATAACAATAGAATTATTGGTTTGTGATTAGGCGTCCTAGGGGAAGACCACGCACCAGATGGGCGGACGTCATCCGTGATCGGCTCACCTCCAGAAACATCAACCCGGCTGAAGTGACAACCCTCACCC
The DNA here is from genome assembly GCF_049724085.1 of Artemia sp. Qi Xiang Cuo. NCBI lineage: Eukaryota > Metazoa > Arthropoda > Branchiopoda > Anostraca > Artemiidae > Artemia > Artemia sp. Qi Xiang Cuo. The sequence continues at coordinate 102,453,148 of NC_142794.1, read as the reverse complement.
TGAACCGACCACTCTGGAGAAGACTGACGGTGCTGACGACTGGTTCCCTCTATGCTGGCGACGCTGCCGAGCAAGAGCTTTAAGTAAAAGTAGGTAAGATTAGAATCCAGTAGTGATTAGAATTATTTAAATACTGTGATTAGAATGCGCTCATTAGATTCACTTGATGCTCAAACATCGCTCAGTAACCTTATTACTTTCTTTTCCCAGAAAATGTGAACTCGTGTAGGTTGAGGAACTATGTTTGTGTGTGTGTAGAAGAACGCAGTTGATGAATCTATTCCTTACTGCTTTTCATCGCCGACTGCTGGTTTGAATTCGAAATATGGCACAGAGAGTTTTCTGTTGTTTGCTACAAAGATACAAGTTCTTCTTTTTTTTATATTAATATGGTGTCTTGAATCGATTAAAAACAATTGAATGCTATAAAACTTAAATATTTTACATTTTAATAAAAAGTTACAAATTCAAATCTACAGGTGACGCTTTCATTTATGAATTCTAAAAATAAGAATGTTTATGTTTAACGATATTTTGCAAGACCAAAAATTTTACAAATAGTACTTTATATAGTAGTATTATGAAAATTAATTACTTCTCCTGGTTTTTGTTCTATTTCACTAGAATAAATGCCTTTTGCGTGCAACGTTATTGCTTTCTTCTCAAAAATTCCGGCTCAAGTCATGAAACCAAGAGAGGAAAAAATATAAAAAAAAAAAACAAAATCAAATAGGTGAAAAAACTAGGACGAGCGGAGGTTCTTGTCAAAATATTTGCTTGTTCTTCATCTTCATATTTTGCCATTTGCTGATAAAAATCCTCGTTTTCTCACCTTTTTAATAATTATGTTTCCTTTGTCTAGATTCCTTTGTCTAGAATCCTTTTATACCATTCCTGAAGTCTCTTTTTATCAGGGATTTTTTGTTCGGGTGGGTGACGATAAAAAATGTATCCCTCAGCATCTTGATCTGGAGGACAGGCCCAGATATGTGCAGTAGTGAAGCCGAGCCTCTTAACATAGTCGAAGTATCCGAGTAAAATTTCTTGGTAAACTTGCGTTCTCAGTTTTTTGGGGCCGAAGAACGGAAGGGAGTCTAAATACGCAATGTAAACTCTTCTTTTATTTGGCTCTGGTGAACTTGAGTCATATTCCTGAACGTACATTCCAAAAAAAACCACATCATCACCATCAATATTTTGAAATGCCAATAATACTTTTGATTTGTACGGGAATGATCCAGGTGGATCCTCTTGCTTATCACAAAATTGTTTTTTCATTTCAGGTCCAATTCGGAACACCTTATTGGCTGAAGACACTACTTTAATAATAACTTTCCCAGCTCCTGCGTTTTGTTTATAGAGGAAAGTATTCACCCTGGTTTGAATGAATGAACCGAGATTCGTTTTCGGTAGTTTCCCAGCAGTAAAATGATTCTCATTCATCGTTGTACCTTTCAACCTTAAACAGCTTTCACACGTAAATTTTTGTCCTAGAATAGGCTCAAAGTAAAGCACACAGACCTGATGCATTTTGCGACCACAATTCACACATTGGATCATTGGCTCGGGCTTTTTCATGTTCGTCCCAGCACAAGGCAAGTCTGACGGTGTGTCAAATACGTACTTACGTCCGCAACAATAGCCCAGTGACTGCATTACTGAATCGACCGTTTTCGCAAATACTTCAGATAGCTTGACGGAGCATTCATCGGCTTCGGAGGTTTTTCTGTTACAGAGTTGTTTTTCAAACATTTCCCAAATGTCACCAACACATTTCCAGGGATCATTAAATTGTCCTTTTTCAAGGCTCTCGTCGATCTTTTTTCGCAAAAGGATGCTTTCCAAACTTAATGTTTTCTGTCGACTATTTGGATTTATCATTGTTCGGCAGATCGTTTCTGGCTTAATTCCAAAAATACTGGATTTGAACCGTTTATAGCCAGGTATTTCGTCAGTGTTAGTATTTTTTCGCTTCTTTCTTTTTCCTGTCCATTCACAGCCACACCATTTTGACTTTCGCTAATGATATTGGGTTTGACAAAGGAAGACTTTCGCTTGTAGAAATTATTCTTGCCATTCTTACATCTTTTTTCGCAAAAGGACTTTTCGTGTTGTGCGAGATTTTCATCAGTAGTAACTATGTTGTTTTTGCTGTCAGAACGGTCAAGCTTAGATTTTTTGGTTCTAGGGTGACCAAATTTGTCAGGATTGTCCATTTTACGTTTAATCACTCTACCAATGTTGAATTTATCTGGAACAAATAAATCACTAAAACAGAACACTTGGACGGAACTCTTTTCAGGTTTCTTTTGCTGAATTTTGTAACCTTTTTCACCAGAAGACTTTTCCGATTCACGGCTTTTTACCTGTTCATTTCTTTTGTCAGACATTTTTCGTCCTTCAGTATTTAACTGCTCACTTTAATATAATATAACTAGTTTACTGATATCTCAAGCAACTTTCTAAAGTAACTAATGAGATTAATTGGCTGTATACTTTCTTTTATATTATCATCTGACGTCATTAAAAATGACGTCATATTTGTTTACGTATTGTGGCTTAAGTTTTAAAACGACGTCACTAATGATTCCAACCTAAGATGAATGACATCATATATCATTTTGCAAATGAAAATTCATTTTTTATGAAAAAACTACATTTTGTTACAATATCAGCTTTTGTTAATAATAACAGGCACGAGATATTACAACTCCTTTTCAAGTGATGCCTTAAAGAACTCTCTATGTTTCTTTCCAGTTTCCCGCTAGTGGCCATAAGAAAGAAACACTAACAAATCAATGGTAACTATGAAAAAACTGATTTTCCTTATTGTTAAAGGTTAGGGGTTCTAATTTTCCTGCGTTGGCTTTTGACAGTGGAGATTCCAATGCTGCAGTTTGCATTATAGCAATACAATTTTATCTTTGAACTATCAAAATTATAGTTACCATTTTTTATTCATCTTCCTTTCCCAACTGCCTTTCAATTGGCATTTCTCCGAAAAGTGTTTTAAAAGTTTTGGGTCTCTGCTCCATCATAAACTCGTTCCTCCTTCCCTATTTCCAAAAGGAAAATCGTGCTGGCATTGCCTCCTAGTGGTAGCCGGGCGGACCCTTTAAGAGTTTGCCTAACCAGAACCATGACTGCAAACAGTGCTGTAGAGTGACCTTGAGGAGCTGTGCCCCTTAAGGAAATTGAGGCCTCGTAAACGATTTTGACTGTCGAATTCAGACGATTTGAACTGGACTTAAGGCTGGAGGGTATAAAAACCAAAAATTACCTATGCAGAAGAGATTTTACTGTGCAAAAATGGGGCGGTTATCTTTTGATGAATACAAGCGGGCCTAGAAGGCGGTCCTTAACTTGACTGCAAAATTTGAATAACAGGGGTTCAAGTTATCACCTGATTTTAAAAGACAAAATCGCGAAAAAGGTAAAAAGCGGACAGATATGTAGAATTTTGTTTTCCTCTCAGCATTAGCCTTTAGTCAAATTGAGAAAAGACTAGAAATTTAAAAAAGAATAAGTACCAATTAAAGAAAAATGTAAGGACGTTTGATAAAACACTGACAGAAAAAAATACCGTTATATAGCAAGGACACCGGCAGAAATTTTCCAGGAGGACCAGACACCAAAATAGCAGTGGTGGCTGGGGGACAGGGAATATATTTCAAGATATTTATTTTTGTAGCCATATGTTTACTTTTAAATACTTTTAGTGAAAAACTCTCAAACAAAAGAGCACTTAAATTGCATGCAAAATGAAACAAAATACAAAAATTTTAAACAGCAAAGATTCCTGGCAAAGGGATCGCTTTATTTAATAAATAATATATGTAATTATTATGCATTTAATCTTAAAAGAAAATCAGATTCAAACCAAAATTACAGAAGGTCCCATGTATTGCCTCCATAGATTATAAGAGATGTAGACTTGTCTTATGCAATTTCCTACTCCGTAAAATACTTTACAGAAAGAGTAGAGATGCTCGAAAATTTTCCTGTCTGCATGGATGCCACATCTTGAATTTATACCGGCCATGTAAAATGTACCTCTTTCATAACAGAACAATTTTCTACCTTGAACTTAAATCCCTTTTATATTCAGACATTTAGAAAATTTGCAGAACAGCGAGAGAAAAAATAAATTTAAACTTACTATCCAGCTGTCAAATTGATCCTCTTTCTTTTTATTAGCCTATTCAACTAAATAAAATATACAAAGTAATTTTAATTTTTTTAAGTTTTAAACTTGCTCCTTACCTTAGTTGAAAAATATTTTCTATTTGTTTAATTACATCTCATGAGACTGCAAAGAATTATGAATGCAATACTTTTAGTAACGCAGAAAAAAGATAAATATTTCAATGATCTCTGTTTGGATTTTGATGTTAATCAAACAGTTCATGATAACTGACGGTAAGTAAGGAGAAATTATAACGTATATGAGGGGATTTGCCCCCTCCTCAACAACTCGCACTTTAAATTTTGTCCCAATTCTTTAAAAACTACTTCTGAAACACAAAGGTCGTTTAACTAGAGTAATACATAACGTTTTTTAAAGTGCCAAAAAACATTAGCGTGAAGATCAAGGTGTTGAAGAGGGGGCAACCCCACTCATATACATAACAATTTCTGTTCGTTTTAAGTTTTAATGTTGCTCCTTACTTTCAGTTGATTTTTTTTTATTTATTTAATGGTGGTTAGAGACAAAAATTTTTGTAAAGGCAATGGAAAAAGTATATAAACTAAATTAAAAGTATATAAAAATAAAAAAAAACAAGTAATTGCAAAACAATAGACGAGAATAGCCTACTTAAAAAACTAAGATATAAACTCCCAGATATCTGTTCTGTTGAGCAATGTTGAAGCGTTGGACGGATATTTTTAATAGTATCGACAGTTTTGAATTTGGTCATCAAACTCCAAAATATATAATGCCTTTAGACTACTCAGTGTTTATAAAAAGTAACGCATTATCAAAGTAGTTTGGTCAAAGTAAAACATTAAAACTAAGATTATGAAGATCAAATGAAAATTTTTATTAAATATTTTCCATTTAATTTTGAATACCAAAAACCAATATATTTGACACCTTTATACTTCATAATTGTAGAAAACTAAATTTTTTTCAAAGTGGCAACTAGGTAAATACCATCACTTGTAGAAAAGGCAAAAAATGCATCCGTTCAGGGGGGGGAATTCCCAGCATTCCATTTAGGGGAAACATTTCTGATTATAGTGGCTTCATATATCAGCTCATGGGTACTCTTGCGATGCAAGCAAACGTTGACGGCATATTTTTACCGAAATTACCCTTTATTAAATTGTTTACTATAATATACGAACTTTCTTGTGTACTAATAACTGCACTAATTACTAATTAACAAATACATATTTAGGATCACCATAAAATGCTGATTCTTTGATTTAATGTTATCAATATGTAGACTCTCATACTTTCGTTATTGACAAGGATCGTTATTTACTTACCATTCGTTACTATGAAGAATTTGATTATCTTTGTTGTTGTTGTTGCTCGAACCAAATCAAATAGCAAAACTGTTTCTGGAAAACTAGAAAAGGGTCTCTCAGTCACAAATTAGAACTTACATTTTCCTTATTAAGGGTCAAAATCTATTGGCAGGCAGCCAACAATAGAGCAACACACAGCCAACGAGCGGGACCAAGCTATTATGTTTATCTTCTTTTCATACTAAAGATCAGGGTAAAACTAAGATGGCAAAGTTTGCAATTAAGTTCGCTTGACTGTTAGGCGTTGAGGTTGAAACTTTCAGGGCATGATGAGGGGGATGTTCAACTGATATAAAGGCAATGCTTACATACACTACACTGTAAAAAAATTGTTTGAGATTTAACAGAAATTGTTTCTTATGTTTATCAACGAAAATCACACAAGATTCTTGGTATTAGTTGGGTATCCTCTGGGCAATTCAATCCAGGCGAAGATTTACTCTGAACAATTACCCTTAACATCTCCACGCTTAAAATTGAATCGGTAAAGAAAGAGCAAGACATATAAAGGAATTTTGTATAGGAATTCTGGCAAATTCACCAAGCACAAAATTTCCACTGAAAATTTCACCCCCCCCCCTGGGAACTCTCCTCTCCATGAAAAATTCTCCCCGCGTAAAATCCTCCCAGCGGAAAATTCCTCCACTCCCAACCCGAAAAATGAATGCATATTCTCAATGACAAATAAAGTAATGGATAAATTTTATAACTAAAAATCCTTTCCCCAGGGGCAGAAGGGGGTCATTTTATCTCTAAAGACATAGTTACTGGGCCTTTCAACTATGCTGAAGAAAAACGCTGTCTCAAAATTTTAATTTTGAGATAGCTTTTGATATATCCCTCCAATTATTTTTGTCACTTAAAAAGGACACTATAATCTTTTATTTCCATTAGAATGAACCCTCTCTCAATGGTCTAGACCCACTAGGTCAACACGGTCACCCATGGGAAAAAAAATAAGTAAACATGCATCCGAACCCTTTCTTCTGGCAAAAACTACAAAATTCCACATTTTTACAGAAATGAGTTGAAAACTTCTGCAGCAGGGTTCTTTGATACGCTGAATCTGATGGTGTAATTTTCATTAAGATTCTATGACTTTAAGGGGGTCTTCCCCCTTTTTTAAAATCAGATAAATTTCCCCAGGCTCGTAGCTCTGGATGGGTCAAACTAAACTTAATGAAACGTATATATTTGGAACCACCATCATAGGCTAATTCTTTTGATATATCAAATGATATCAAAACTAAGTTTTTCAGAGTTTCGGTTACTATTGAGCTGGATCACTCCGTACTTACAGTTAATTGCCACGAACTGTTTGATTACTCATCAAAATCCAAACAGAGATCATTGAAATATTAATCAAAGATAATTTCTTATACCACATTGGCCTGACATCACATAAAGAAAGAAAAACGAGCAAAAATGGGGTTTTTATAGGCCAAATGAAGATACTGAAAAAAACAAAGCGAATATTTTGAGAGGACAAACGCCTCTCTTCTTCAGCGCGAAACGAAATGATGGATCAATAAAAATCAAAAATTAAAAGAATTAAAACCAACTACCAAACAACCATAAAAGCCAGTTATTCGCCAATATCTGCGATTTGCACAAAATCCAAAAAATATGAACTGCCATTGATGGATACTAGCGAACAACTGACAAAGAGAAGGAGACAATTCATTCACTCGAAAAAACAAAACGAACCAGCAATTAAATAAGTTGGAGAACTATGTAATTTGATTTCGTATTTTAATTAATGCATTTCTTGCAGACACCCTTTGAGACCTAAGGGGTTGTTCACGTGTTTGAATAGATGACTGGGAAAGTGGTTCAAGGTTTATTTCAGGGATTACTAATATCGGCTTCCTTTTTTGAGAAAAGCGACATATGACTCGTTTATTCTTAAATCACCGGAATCTCAGTTTAAAGCTAGACCTAAATGTTCGTATTTATAAATTACAACAGATTCTCCGTAGTGCTGGACAATACCTTTGTCATGCAAAATAAGACTAGCTTGATTAAACAAAATAGTATGGTCTGGTTTTTCAAAAATGTGCTCTGCAAGACTGTAAGGGCAGAGTCAAAATATTTTGTTTTTTTACGGTTTTTAAGTGTATTATTAATTGAAATAGAGTGCTTAGTTAATCTATCCGTTAGTCGCTGATCAGTTCTTCCGATATACCAAAGACCACACGACAAGGAATTCTGTAGACACCGGAGTTTTCACCTATCGGGATAGGGTCTGTACCTTGATAAATTTGGGACCTTATAGTTTTTCTGGGTCTATAATAAGTGTAAATGTTCTTTTTCCTTAGATTTTTTGAAATGTGGTCTTAAATCCCTTTAACATACGAGAGACCAAGATAAACTGAATTTCCCCTTTGATTCGTGTTTTCTGTGTAGCTATCTGATAATCTTTTAATGCGTTTTGCAATTACAGAATTTATTAAACTAATTGGATAACCATTCCCAAATAAAATATCTCTAAGGGGGTTGAGCTCTAAATCCAAGAAACGTGTTGAACAAACTTTCAATGCTCTATCAACTAGAGAAGTGACAACTCCTCTTTTCACAGCAGGAGAATGATTTGAGGAATAACTTAAGTAACGGTCATTATGTGTTATGTGTGGGTTTTCTATAGACACTAAACTCGAAACATGAATCATTTCGGTGCACCAGAACATCTAAGAAAGGAAGACGCCTCTCTATCTCTGATTCCTGAGTAAATTTCAGTTTTGGATCCAAGGAGTTGAGCAATTAAAGAAAAGAACCCAGAGACTCGTCACCATGCTCCCATAAATAAAAAATGTCATCTTTAAAACGAACCCAAGAACCCAAAAAAGTTCGTTTTAAAGATGACATTTTTATTTATGGGAGCATGGTGACGAGTCTCTGGGTTCTTTTCTTCACTTGCTCAACTCCTTGGATCCAAAACTGAAATTTACTCAGGAATCAGAGATAGAGAGGCATCTACCTTTCTTAGATGTTCTGGTGCACGGAAATGATTCATGTTTCGAGTTTAGTGTCTATAGAAAACTCACACATAATGACCGTTATGTAAGTTATTCCTCTAATCATTCTCCTGCTGTGAAAAGAGGATTTGTCACTTGTCACTTCTCTCTAGTAGATAGAGCATTGAAAGATTGTTCAACACGTTTCTTGGATTTAGAGCTCAACCACCTTAGAGATATTTTATTTGGGAATAATTATCCAATTACTCTAACAAAATATGTATTTGCAAACTGCATAAAGAAACTATTAGATAAGTCCACAGAAAACACAAATCAATGGGAAAATTCAGCTTTTCTTGGTCTCTCTTATGTTAAAAGGATTTCCGACAACATTTCAAAAAATAGAAAAAAAAATAACATTTACACTTATTATAGACCCAGAAAAACTATCAGGTCCCAAATTTATCAAGGTACAGACCCTATCCCGAAAGGTGAAAACTCCGGTGTCTACAGAATTCCTTGTTCGTGTGGTCTTTGGTATATCGGAAGAACTGATCAGCGACTAACGGATAGATTAACTCAGCACTCTATTTCAATTAATAATACACTTAAAAACCGGAAAAAAACAAAAAATTTTGACTCTGCCCTTACAGTCTTGCAGAGCACATTTTTGAAAAACCAGACCATACTATTTTGTTTAATCAAGCTAGTCTTATTTCGCATGACAAAGGTATTGTCCAGCACTACATAGAATCTGTTGAAATTTATAAATACCAACATTTAGGTCTAGCTTTAAACTGAGATTCCGGTGATTTAAGAATAAACGAGTCATATGTCGGTTTTCTCAAAAAAGAAGCCGATATTAGTAATCCCTGAAATAAACCTTGAACCACTTTGCCAGTCATCTATTCAAACACGTGAACAACCCCTTTGGTCTCTAAGGGTATCAGCAAGAAATGTAATTATTAAAATACGAAATCAAATTACATAGTTCTCCAACTTATTTAATTGCTGGTTCGTTTTGTTTTTTCGAGTGAATGAATTGTTTCCTTCTCTTTGTCAGTTGTTCGCTAGTATCCGTCGATGGCAGTTTCATATTTTTTGGATTTTGTGCAAATCGCAGATATTGGCGAATAACTCGCTTTTATGGTTGTTTGTTATTTGGTATTAATTCTTTTAATTTTTGGCTTTTATTGATACACCGTTTTGTTTCGTGCTGAAGAAGAGAGGCGTTTGTAATTTCAAAATATTCGCTTTGTTTTTTCAGTCTCTTCACTTGGCGAATAGAAAACCTAATTTCTCTCAGTTTTATATCTTTATTTGAAATATTAATCGTTTTTTCTGCGTCACAAAAGTACTGTATTCATAAAGCTTTACAGTTTCATGAAATGTAATTAAAGAAATGGAAAATATTTTCAATTAAAATAAGGAGCAAGTTTAAAATTTAAGCAAATATAAAGTTCTTGGTATATAAGTAGGACTGCCCCCTTCTCAACACCTTGCTTATTAAACACAAGTATTTTTAGTGCTTTGAAAAATCTTATTTTTCCAATTGCAAATTTTCTTTAAAAATTGGAAAAAAGGCTAAACTTCAGAGTAAACAGTAAGGAGCTAATGAGGAGACAGCCAGCTTCATATAAAGAATAATCTTTTCAAATAGGTTTCAAATCTGTTTCTTACTTTCAGTTGAAAACCTCTTTTTTTATTTAATTTCTGATTGTTTTCCAAATCATACCCAGGCCTGACCAAGATATAACTTGAGGTAGCTGTCCCTTAAATTCCTGAATAGTTGCTTTTAAAATGTGTAAATTTATAATTGTACGTGCATTAGTACCATCCTACGTTTAAGTTTTTAATTTCAATTTTGGATAAAATTTGAATTTAGGCTACTTAAGAAATTAGCGATGAATAGTCATTTTGGTAAGATATCCTTGTTAATATTACTACAACATAATTTCAGTTGGAAGAACAGAAGTACTATTATTTGTGTGGATGGAAATTCTGTGAGAATTTTGATCTTCTACATAACTGAAGCCATCGCAACCTCTAAAATAGAATTATCTTATCGGTAAATGAATTACATAGATTTGTTTAAATACATTGAAGTACTTCATAGACTAGAAAAAGAAAATAACGCCATTTAAAATTGCTGAAAACGAAGTTCCTTGCAGTATTTGCCGTCCCAAAGAAGTTTCCTGGGGAGGCTGATGATGACCTGCTTTGCTATCCACCTCTGTGCTGGTAGAAATGGGAATGTAACATTTTTGCTGTATTTAAATATACATTTTTAGAAATCTACCCTACCCTCACCTAAATAATGGCTCACCCCCTCATTACAGCTGATCCGCAATTACAAATCGCCAAAGGTAGCCAAATTTCATTACAAATAAAGCGAATCCACTTGGTTGAATATTGTACTGCCATCTTGCGGCATTGTTTCTTTTACAACTGGAAAGCCTAAAATATAGTTATTCATGCTTTTAAATCAATTGATTTCTCAGAATTTCAAATTGATTGCAGATTCATCGTCTTATGGGTAAAGTTGTAGTCTTGTGCCCTAAAAGAGCAAGAAAACAAGACTTTCCTCTGGTGCAATCTGCATGGTCGCTTAAAAAATAGCTTTAAATTTGCGTTTGAATGAGCTCCCTCCCATTTATCTTGGACCTATGGTTTGATACAATCACCCTTGGGTAAAAACAAAACAAAAAAACATGCATCGACGATGTTTCTTTTGAAAAAAAAAAAAAAATGTGAAATTCCAAATTTTGAAGATTGGAGCTTGGAACCTCTACGGGATGGTTCTCTGATATAATGTATCTAATAAAGAGCTTTTCAATAAGATCCCTTACTTTTTTGAGTTTTTTTTTAAAATCAGACCAATTTCCTCAGATTTTTGGCTTTGGGTGGGTAACAATAAACTGAAAGAATTCTAAATATTTAGAATTAGCATAAAATTAACGAAAAAGTTTTTTGAACTTGTTCATTTTTTTGTTGAATAGGACAATAAAAAGAAAGAGGGTCAATTTGACAGCTGGAAAGCAAGTTTAAATTTTGTTTTTATTTTGCTATTCTATTTTTTTTCTTAGTGTAGAAATATATAACGGATTTAACTTCGAGGGGAAGAATTGTCCTGTTATGAAACAGGTATATTTTACATGGCCGTTATAAAAGCAAAACGTGGTATCTGTGCAGGCAGGATGATTTTTTGAGTATCTCTACTCCTTGTGTTAAGTATTCTAAGGCGTAGAAAATTGTATATGTGGAAGTCTACAACTGTTGTAATCTGCGAAAACAATCTTTCTGTAATTTTGGTTTGAGTTTGATTTTTCTTAAAAATTAAACACATAATAATTAAATATATTATTGATTAAACAAATTGATCCTTTAGCCAGAAATCCTTGCGGTTTAAAATTTACTGTATTTTGTTTCATTTTGCGGTGAATTTAGTTGCTTTTTTATTTGAGAGCTCTTTTCTAAAAGTATTTAAAAATAAACTTAATCCTACGAAAAAAAATCCTGAAATGTACTCCATGTCACCCAACTACCAGTGATATTTTGGCGTTTGCCCCCTCCCCTGGAACATTTTCTGTAGGCACCCTTGTATTTCTCAAAGCACTTTTTTGACCTAACTAGGGCAAGTTCTTCTTTAATTGCCTTTCTCTTCTTTCAAAATCTTTGACTGTAACCTAATTTGTCTTAGCATTGCCAATTGCATAATATGTTGCAACATTGACTTATCATGCCAGCCGATACAAGTTGAAACCCTGACTGTTTATCACCTGAAGACTGGTATTTATGCCCGCATGTTGAAAATAAATATGCAACAGTTCAGGAGTTTCTAATATAAAAATTATGGTAACATACATCTACATCTAATATAACTACATCTAGTATAACTACTGATGACTGTCACAGTATATATGACGGAAATATCTAGTATTTTTGTGAAATTTATCACTGTCTATTAAAAGGATTTTGTCCCTTCTTATTCTTCTTAGATCCACCTGTGCCTCCAGAGGCACCCAGGGCATAAAGAAGGAGCCGCTAATCTTACCGCGGGTTTGCTGCTGCAAGTATGTCCTCCCACTGAGGTTGGATAAATGCATGCAGGTTACAGAGATCTGTCTGGAACATTCAACGCAGGGTATTTCTGGGTCTGCCCCAGCAGCGTGGACCTGATGGCTGTCAATGGAGCGCAGCATTTGGTAGTCGAAGATTGTCCATACGTTGTACGTGGCCAAGGCATCTCCATCGGCGGACTCTTATGATATGTCACACGAGGCTGGCCAGTGTTGTTGCGGATGTATTGGTTTGTAATTCTCTGCTGCCAACAGATGTTGAGAATTCTTCTAAGACATTCGTTTTTGAAAGCAAGTATTCTTCTCTCTTGTTCCTGGTTCAGGAGTCGGATTTCGGCTGCGTAGAGCTGCACTGACATAACATTGCTATTGAAGAGTCGTAGCTATAGCCGTATAGAGAATCTTTGGGACCGTCATACTTTCCATAACCTATTGATGGCTTTGGCTTGGCCGATTCTTGTGACCACTTCCTTTGTGGTCGATCCGGTGCTTTCTATTATGTTTCCCAAGTATTTGAAATGGACAACTTGCTCTATGTGTTGGTCTCCACAAGCGGTGCTCATGGGTGAATTTTTGGTAGCCATGCATTTTGTTTTCTCATTATTTATTTTCAGGCCGACCTGGCCACCTCTCTCTCTCACTTTGTCAAGGAGTTCTTGGAGTCTTTGCTTGCCTGATTCCAAGACGGCAATGTCGTCAGCGAAATTTGCATCACTAAGTCGAATTTCTGGATTCAGCTGGATTCCGTCTGTGCTTTGCAGTATGTAATCAATGACGATTACGAAAAGTAGCGGGGACAAGGCACAACCTTGCTTAACTCCTGACAGAATGTGGAAGAAACGAGTTAGGCCATCTGGTATCTTTACACAGCACTCGCTATCTTCAAAAAGCGCAACGATCAAACAAAACTATCTTTTCGGAGATTCTGTAATGTAGTAGGACCTTCCACAGACTTTGGCCGTCTACTGAGTCCAATGCCTTTTCCAAATCAATGAGTATTATATAGATTTTTGAGCGCCACTCTCTGCTTTCTCCTGTCAGTAGCCGTAGAGCAAATATCAGGTCTGCACATAAACGGTTCGGTCTGAATCTATGTTGCATATTCCTCATCAGTTGCCTGGGAGGGACGCATAGTCTTTCTTAAAGATCCTCACAAGGGTGCTGCATTTCCAATCCGAAGGTATTTTTGCGGTTTTCCAGACTACTGTGAACAGCGCTATCCAGAACTTAAGGCAGGTCATAACAGTCACTTTGAACATTTTCGCGGATATCCTGTCTTTCGCCAGGCAACTTACCTTTTTTCAGATTCTTTGCTGCTGCTATAATTTAAGTGGATGACGGCGGATCCATGCTGACATCTAAGAAAAACAGTGTTGTTGCTGGGATCTCTGGGGATTATCTGGTGGAGGTCTATTCAACAGCTTCTCAAAGTGGTTGGCCCAAACTTTGTTTACGTCAGACTGCTGTGTTATCAGGATGCTTGAGGAGTCTGTTACTGGTCCATGTTGAATAGAGGATTTCTTTCCAATAATCTCAGTAGCAATTTTATAGACGGCTCTTGAATCACCTCTCTTTGCTGCCTCTTCTGCCTGAGCTGCTTCCCATTCCAGCAGGCTTCTCTGGTCTTTTCTGGCAGTCTTCTTTACATTTTTATCCGCAGCTCTGTATTCAGTGTTTTTAAGGATCTGTCGGTCGGGTGTTTGTCTTTGGATAAGTGATGCTTTTACTTTTTTCCTGTCTCTATGAGTTCCCATATTAGTTCAGATAGCCACTGATCCTTTGGGCTCTTGCAGTACCCAATGGTGGCTTTCGCGGCATCGTGAAAGCACAACTTTATGCTTTACTAGTATTGATTGCTATCAGCTTCATCTAGTAAAGACAAGGCTTCAAGTCTATTCCGTATCTCTAGTTTAAAGGCTTGGATGAATTCTCTCACCCTCAGTTTCTCCAAGTCAAAGAATGGGTTTAAGGAAGCCTTTTTTGCGTTTCTATTTCTTTTCAATTCTAGGCGGATTTTCACTGCCATCAGATTATGATCTGAGCCGACGTCAGCTCCTCCATATTTGAACTATTTAACTTTATTTTGTCCCTATTTGAACTATTTGAAGAAAATCGCCAAAAGGTCAGGCAATCTTTATGAACATCACACCACTGGATTCAGGATATCAGAAAACCCTACTATGGACGTTTCAAACTTCAACAATGTTGCATTTTGCATTTTTTACGAAAAGAACAGACGAGTGTTCATTCGTTTTGTTCCCCTGGGGTGATCGTCAAGAACCATTGATTCTAGTAGATCTAAGGGGTGCTCATTCGAACAGAAATGACAAGTTTTAGTGTCTAATTTAAGTGACCAAAAATATTGGAAGCAACTAGCCCCCCTCCCTCATCTTCATTTCCCCCCAACCCATCGGGTAAGAGTTTTGGGATTGCTATCTGTATCAGTATAGGTTAAAGGTCTAATAACTATGCTTCTGGGTATGCCATGACCTCTGCAGATCCTGGGGAGAGGGCTTTAAGTTATGCTGTTTGGCCATTGTTTACATATAGGTCTTATTATCAGGATGTGTACAGACATTATTTTTGTGAGGAATTTTCTACGGGAAGAGGTGGATTTCCACGGAGAAAATTTTTGTAGGGAGGAAATTTTTTGGGGTGTTTTTTAGGACTAATTTTGCACCAAAAGGGGGGGGGCTTCCTGATATAACTTGAAAAATAGGATGAGGAAGCGTCAGCTGGAATGTGAAAGGGGCAGCGCCCTCATATTTGGAATAATTTCTGTTTGTTTCGAGTTTTAATGTTCCTCCTTACTTCTTGTTAATTTTTTCTATCTTTTCATGAAAATGATCAATTGGATTACCTCAAGCCCCTCAATGAGTTACATTGTATTTTAAATACTGTCCTTTTTAACCATAGAGATAATAAATTTATGCAGAGAATCAAAATACGCTTTTCTAGTGATAGCTCTTTGAGACTGAGGTGGGAGGATCTTTCCATGAAGGAAATTTTCATGGGGAAGGGACATTGCTATGAAGGGGGTGCATGATTTCCCAGCATTATTTAAAAAAAAGATAAGAAATCAAAAAAAAAAAAAAACAAGTTTTTCAACTGAAAGTAAGGAGCAACATCAAAACTTAAAACGAACAGAAAATATTACGTATATGATTGGGTTCACCCCCTAGTCAATACCTCGCTCTTTAAGCCAAAGATGTTTTAGTACTTTCATAAGAGCTATTTATTCTAATTAACGGCCTTTGTGATTAAGGGGTGATTTTTAAAGAATTGGAACAAAATTCGTACTTTAGCTTAAAGAACAAGGTATTGACAAGGTATTCGTCCTCGGACGTTAGGATTTCTTACACCAGCTCATTAAATATTTTAGCCGACTAGAAATCTTAAAATGTTTACTCAAAGTTTTGGGCCCTATTTGAGCCATAATTGTTGTCTTGGCTGGAAAATGTCATCTTTAAAACGAACCCAAGAACCCAAAAAAGTTCGTTTTAAAGATGACATTTTTATTTATGGGAGCATGGTGACGAGTCTCTGGGTTCTTTTCTTCACTTGCTCAACTCCTTGGATCCAAAACTGAAATTTACTCAGGAATCAGAGATAGAGAGGCATATACCTTTCTTAGATGTTCTGGTGCACGGAAATGATTCATGTTTCGAGTTTAGTGTCTATAGAAAACCCACACATAATGGCCGTTACTTAAGTTATTCCTCAAATCATTCTCCTGCTGTGAAAAGAGGAGTTGTCACTTCTCTAGTTGATAGAGCATTGAAAGTTTGTTCAACAAGCTTCTTGGATTTAGAGCTCAACCACCCTAGAGATAATATATTTGGGAATGGTTATAGAATTACTCTAACAAAATCTGTGTGTGCAAACTGTATTGAGAAACTATTAGATAATTACACATAAATCACAAATCAAAGGAGAAAGTCATCTTTTCTTGTTCTCCAAGACTTTAAAAGCTTTTCAGACCACATTTCAAAAAATCTAAGAAAAAATAACATTTACACTTATTATAGACCCAGAAAAACTATAAGGTCCCAAATTTATCAAGGTACAGACCCTATCCCGATAGGTGAAAACTCCGGTGTCTACAGAATCTCTTGCTCGTGTGGTCTTTAGTATATCGGAAGAACTGAACAGCGAATTACTGATAGATTAACTCAGCACTCTAGTTCAATTAATAACACACTCAAAAAGCGAAAAAAAAACAGAAAGTTCTGACTCTGCCTTTGCAGAGCAAATTTTTGAAAAACCAGACCATACTATTTTGTTTAAACAAGCTGGTCTTATTTCGCATGACAAAGGTATTGTCCAGGACTACAGAGAAGCTGTTGAAACTTATAAATACCAACATTTAGGTCTAACTTTAAACTGAGATTCCGGTGAATTCAGACTAAACGAATCATATGTCAGATTTCTCAAAAAAGAAACCGATACTTTAATAGGCTAATCCCTAAAATAAACGTTGAATCACTTTGCCAGTCATATAATCAAACACGTGAACAACCCCTTAGGTCTCAAAGGGTGTCTGCAAGAAATGCATTAATTAAAATACGAAATCAAATTACATAGTTCTCCAACTTATTTAATTGCTGGTTCGTTTTGTTTTTTCGAGTTAATGAATTGGTTCCTTCTCTTTGTCAGTTGTTCGCTAGTATCCGTCGATGGCAGTTCATATTTTTTGGATTTTGTGCAAATCGCGGATATTGGCGAATAAATCGCTTTTATGGTTGTTAGGTAGTTGGTTTTAATTCTTTTAATTTTTGGCTTTTTATTGATACATCGTTTCGTTTCGCGCTGAAGAAGAGAGGCGTTTGTCCTCTCGAAATATTCGCTTTGTTTTTTCAGTATCTTCATTTGGCCTATAAAAACCCCATTTTTGCTTGTTTTTATTTCTTTATGTGAAATATTAATCGTTTTTTCTGCGTCACAAAAGTACTGTATTCATAAAGCTTTACAGTTTCATGAAATGTAATTAAAGAAATGGAAAATATTTTCAATTAAAATAAGGAGCAAGTTTAAAATTTAAGCAAATATAAAGTTCTTGGTATATAAGTAGGACTGCCCCCTTCTCAACACCTTGCTTATTAAACACAAGTATTTTTAGTGCTTTGAAAAATCTTATTTTTCCAATTGCAAATTTTCTTTAAAAATTGGAAAAAAGGCTAAACTTCAGAGTAAACAGTAAGGAGCTAATGAGGAGACAGCCAGCTTCATATAAAGAATAATCTTTTCAAATAGGTTTCAAATCTGTTTCTTACTTTCAGTTGAAAACCTCTTTTTTTATTTAATTTCTGATTGTTTTCCAAATCATACCCAGGCCTGACCAAGATATAACTTGAGGTAGCTGTCCCTTAAATTCCTGAATAGTTGCTTTTAAAATGTGTAAATTTATAATTGTACGTGCATTAGTACCATCCTACGTTTAAGTTTTTAATTTCAATTTTGGATAAAATTTGAATTTAGGCTACTTAAGAAATTAGCGATGAATAGTCATTTTGGTAAGATATCCTTGTTAATATTACTACAACATAATTTCAGTTGGAAGAACAGAAGTACTATTATTTGTGTGGATGGAAATTCTGTGAGAATTTTGATCTTCTACATAACTGAAGCCATCGCAACCTCTAAAATAGAATTATCTTATCGGTAAATGAATTACATAGATTTGTTTAAATACATTGAAGTACTTCATAGAACTAGAAAAAGAAAATAACGCCATTTAAAATTGCTGAAAACGAAGTTCCTTGCAGTATTTGCCGTCCCAAAGAAGTTTCCTGGGGAGGCTGATGATGACCTGCTTTGCTATCCACCTCTGTGCTGGTAGAAATGGGAATGTAACATTTTTGCTGTATTTAAATATACATTTTTAGAAATCTACCCTACCCTCACCTAAATAATGGCTCACCCCCCTCATTACAGCTGATCCGCAATTACAAATCGCCAAAGGTAGCCAAATTTCATTACAAATAAAGCGAATCCACTTGGTTGAATATTGTACTGCCATCTTGCGGCATTGTTTCTTTTACAACTGGAAAGCCTAAAATATAGTTATTCATGCTTTTAAATCAATTGATTTCTCAGAATTTCAAATTGATTGCAGATTCATCGTCTTATGGGTAAAGTTGTAGTCTTGTGCCCTAAAAGAGCAAGAAAACAAGACTTTCCTCTGGTGCAATCTGCATGGTCGCTTACAAAAGAGCTTTAAATTTGCGTTTTAATGAGCTCCCTCCAATTTATCTTGGACCTATGGTTTTATACAATCACCCTTGGGGAAAAACAAAACAAATAAACATGCATTGACGATGTTTCTTTTGAAAAAAAAAAAAAAAATGTGAAATTCCAAATTTTGAAGATTGGAGCTTGGAACCTCTACGGGATGGTTCTCTGATATAATGTATCTAATAAAGAGCTCTTCAATAAGATCCCTTACTTTTTTGAGTTTTTTTTTTTAAATCAGACCAATTTCCTCAGATTTTTGGCTTTGGGTGGGTAACAATAAACTGAAAGAATTCTAAATATTTAGAATTAGCATAAAATTAACGAAAAAGTTTTTTGAACTTGTTCATTTTTTTGTTGAATAGGACAATAAAAAGAAAGAGGGTCAATTTGACAGCTGGAAAGCAAGTTTAAATTTTGTTTTTATTTTGCTATTCTATTTTTTTTCTTAATGTATAAATATATAACGGATTTAAGTTTGACGGGAAGAATTGTCCTGTTATGAAACAGGTATATTTTACATGGCCGTTATAAAAACAAAACGTGGTATCTGTGCAGGCAGGATGATTTTTTGAGTATCTCTACTCCTTGTGTTAAGTATTCTAAGGCGTAGAAAATTGTATATGTGGAAGTCTACAACTGTTGTAATCTGCGAAAACAATCTTTCTGTAATTTTGGTTTGAGTTTGATTTTTCTTAAAAATTAAACACATAATAATTAAATATATTATTGATTAAACAAATTGATCCTTTAGCCAGAAATCCTTGCGGTTTAAAATTTACTGTATTTTGTTTCATTTTGCGGTGAATTTAGCTGCTTTTTTATTTGAGAGCTCTTTTCTAAAAGTATTTAAAAATAAACTTAATCCTACGAAAAAAAATCCTGAAATGTACTCCATGTCACCCAACTACCAGTGATATTTTGGCGTTTGCCCCCTCCCCCTGGAACATTTTCTGTAGGCACCCTTGTATTTCTCAAAGCACTTTTTTGACCTAACTAGGGCAAGTTCTTCTTTAATTGCCTTTCTCTTCTTTCAAAATCTTTGACTGTAACCTAATTTGTCTTAGCATTGCCAATTGCATAATATGTTGCAACATTGACTTATCATGCCAGCCGATACAAGTTGAAACCCTGACTGTTTATCACCTGAAGACTGGTATTTATGCCCGCATGTTGAAAATAAATATGCAACAGTTCAGGAGTTTCTAATATAAAAATTATGGTAACATACATCTACATCTAATATAACTACATCTAGTATAACTACTGATGACTGTCACAGTATATATGACGGAAATATCTAGTATTTTTGTGAAATTTATCACTGTCTATTAAAAGGATTTTGTCCCTTCTTATTCTTCTTAGATCCACCTGTGCCTCCAGAGGCACCCAGGGCATAAAGAAGGAGCCGCTAATCTTACCGCGGGTTTGCTGCTGCAAGTATGTCCTCCCACTGAGGTTGGATAAATGCATGCAGGTTACAGAGATCTGTCTGGAACATTCAACGCAGGGTATTTCTGGGTCTGCCCCAGCAGCGTGGACCTGATGGCTGTCAATGGAGCGCAGCATTTGGTAGTCGAAGATTGTCCATACGTTGTACGTGGCCAAGGCATCTCCATCGGCGGACTCTTATGATATGTCACACGAGGCTGGCCAGTGTTGTTGCGGATGTATTGGTTTGTAATTCTCTGCTGCCAACAGATGTTGAGAATTCTTCTAAGACATTCGTTTTTGAAAGCAAGTATTCTTCTCTCTTGTTCCTGGTTCAGGAGTCGGATTTCGGCTGCGTAGAGCTGCACTGACATAACATTGCTATTGAAGAGTCGTAGCTATAGCCGTATAGAGAATCTTTGGGACCGTCATACTTTCCATAACCTATTGATGGCTTTGGCTTGGCCGATTCTTGTGACCACTTCCTTTGTGGTCGATCCGGTGCTTTCTATTATGTTTCCCAAGTATTTGAAATGGACAACTTGCTCTATGTGTTGGTCTCCACAAGCGGTGCTCATGGGTGAATTTTTGGTAGCCATGCATTTTGTTTTCTCATTATTTATTTTCAGGCCGACCTGGCCACCTCTCTCTCTCACTTTGTCAAGGAGTTCTTGGAGTCTTTGCTTGCCTGATTCCAAGACGGCAATGTCGTCAGCGAAATTTGCATCACTAAGTCGAATTTCTGGATTCAGCTGGATTCCGTCTGTGCTTTGCAGTATGTAATCAATGACGATTACGAAAAGTAGCGGGGACAAGGCACAACCTTGCTTAACTCCTGACAGAATGTGGAAGAAACGAGTTAGGCCATCTGGTATCTTTACACAGCACTCGCTATCTTCAAAAAGCGCAACGATCAAACAAAACTATCTTTTCGGAGATTCTGTAATGTAGTAGGACCTTCCACAGACTTTGGCCGTCTACTGAGTCCAATGCCTTTTCCAAATCAATGAGTATTATATAGATTTTTGAGCGCCACTCTCTGCTTTCTCCTGTCAGTAGCCGTAGAGCAAATATCAGGTCTGCACATAAACGGTTCGGTCTGAATCTATGTTGCATATTCCTCATCAGTTGCCTGGGAGGGACGCATAGTCTTTCTTAAAGATCCTCACAAGGGTGCTGCATTTCCAATCCGAAGGTATTTTTGCGGTTTTCCAGACTACTGTGAACAGCGCTATCCAGAACTTAAGGCAGGTCATAACAGTCACTTTGAACATTTTCGCGGATATCCTGTCTTTCGCCAGGCAACTTACCTTTTTTCAGATTCTTTGCTGCTGCTATAATTTAAGTGGATGACGGCGGATCCATGCTGACATCTAAGAAAAACAGTGTTGTTGCTGGGATCTCTGGGGATTATCTGGTGGAGGTCTATTCAACAGCTTCTCAAAGTGGTTGGCCCAAACTTTGTTTACGTCAGACTGCTGTGTTATCAGGATGCTTGAGGAGTCTGTTACTGGTCCATGTTGAATAGAGGATTTCTTTCCAATAATCTCAGTAGCAATTTTATAGACGGCTCTTGAATCACCTCTCTTTGCTGCCTCTTCTGCCTGAGCTGCTTCCCATTCCAGCAGGCTTCTCTGGTCTTTTCTGGCAGTCTTCTTTACATTTTTATCCGCAGCTCTGTATTCAGTGTTTTTAAGGATCTGTCGGTCGGGTGTTTGTCTTTGGATAAGTGATGCTTTTACTTTTTCCTGTCTCTATGAGTTCCCATATTAGTTCAGATAGCCACTGATCCTTTGGGCTCTTGCAGTACCCAATGGTGGCTTTCGCGGCATCGTGAAAGCACAACTTTATGCTTTACTAGTATTGATTGCTATCAGCTTCATCTAGTAAAGACAAGGCTTCAAGTCTATTCCGTATCTCTAGTTTAAAGGCTTGGATGAATTCTCTCACCCTCAGTTTCTCCAAGTCAAAGAATGGGTTTAAGGAAGCCTTTTTTGCGTTTCTATTTCTTTTCAATTCTAGGCGGATTTTCACTGCCATCAGATTATGATCTGAGCCGACGTCAGCTCCTCCATATTTGAACTATTTAACTTTATTTTGTCCCTATTTGAACTATTTGAAGAAAATCGCCAAAAGGTCAGGCAATCTTTATGAACATCACACCACTGGATTCAGGATATCAGAAAACCCTACTATGGACGTTTCAAACTTCAACAATGTTGCATTTTGCATTTTTTACGAAAAGAACAGACGAGTGTTCATTCGTTTTGTTCCCCTGGGGTGATCGTCAAGAACCATTGATTCTAGTAGATCTAAGGGGTGCTCATTCGAACAGAAATGACAAGTTTTAGTGTCTAATTTAAGTGACCAAAAATATTGGAAGCAACTAGCCCCCCTCCCTCATCTTCATTTCCCCCCAACCCATCTGGTAAGAGTTTTGGGATTGCTATCTGTATCAGTATAGGTTAAAGGTCTAATAACTATGCTTCTGGGTATGCCATGACCTCTGCAGATCCTGGGGAGAGGGCTTTAAGTTATGCTGTTTGGCCATTGTTTACATATAGGTCTTATTATCAGGATGTGTACAGACAATATTTTTGTGAGGAATTTTATACGGTAAGAGGTGGATTTCCACGGAGAAAATTTTTGTCGGGAGGAAATTTTTTGGGGTATTTTTTCGGACTAATTTTGCACCAAAAGGGGGGGGGGCTTCCTGATATAACTTGAAAAATAGGATGAGGAAGCGTCAGCTGGAATGTGAAAGGGGCAGCGCCCTCATATTTGGAATAATTTCTGTTTGTTTCGAGTTTTAATGTTCCTCCTTACTTCTTGTTTAATTTTTTCTATCTTTTCATGAAAATGATCAATTGGATAAAAGGAAAATTATCCCCGTCACTTGCATTTTTTGTAGCCCATTAATAAAGAATGTTGATTTGCAACTTCAAAATTGAATGTTCAGCTTGACGGTAACTTGAACTGAATGAAATATTTATCTATTTTTATTGTACTAGGCTCTGCAATAGTATTTCAAGGTAATTTCATTCCTTTGTTGAATTAAGAAAGCTCCCTTTCCACAATGCATCAACGGGTTTAGAGTAGTCCAGTAATGTAATTATATATATTTGGCCGAACTTTTTTTTTCCTGATTTATTCTGATTACACTTTTTAGTTGGGTTGATTTGCTTAAAAGCTTACGTATATCAAGATATTTAATAATACCAACGTAAATTTTGTTGTATTGATAAACCATTTTTAGAAGAGAGTAAGCTTCCATGGGAACCCTGCCTTAAAAAAGAAAGAAAAAAAGAAAATGAAACCATACAATCTATGCTTTGTTAGAAGCTGGGAATCTTAGTTTTTTCTTTGTTTATCTATTTATTTTTTTGCCATTCTACTAAGTTCCAGTTGATTTTAAAGACATAAAAATAGGAAGTAAGTAAGAAAGAAAAAGACAAAAATACATCCCTTAAGAGCTGTCGCAGTGTCTATGTGATTGTCCAAGTTATTACCATTGAGGAAAATGAACACACGATAAATTTTTGAGTGTTTTTTTCTTTCCTTTCATTTTACTCCTAAATTCTTAAGCAAGAAATGATGAAAATTCAATTGCTACATCAGAAACATGTCCAATGCCAAACTGATTGGGTATTGCAAATGCTCAAGTTTTGTAATTGTTATGAATGACAAAAAAGAAATCAACAAAAGACAAAAATGGTAACGGTTCCTAAAATTGGGAGCTATGCCGGAACTTATGCATCGAGACACGATCAGGATTAGAATAAAAAAAAAAAAAAAATTAGCATGGCTCCAATCACTTGTTTAGTTATTTAATAGTGTAGCATAAGGTTTTGAATACCCTTCCTGATTCGACAAAAAGACGTTGCTTGTTTGGTACGTTAATAAAAATAGTTTACAAATTTCTAATTTCCATGTGACTTTTTGTTTTACTTTCGTTACTTTTTTGTTGTTTATTCTCTATTATGGTCTTACAGGGTAAGAGAATTGCTATGCTGTAGCTCTTGTTAGTTGATATTGCTTATTTTATGATAAATTGAAAAAAAGATCGTTTTCACATTTAATCTGTTATGATGTTGAACATCAAATTAGGTTCTGATGAAGAAAAGAAAAATAAGTCGTGATGACACCAAATAATGGATCTTTAGAAAACTGAATTGACGGGAAATTATTGTTTTCTGTGAGTTCAATATCATTCAGTAAAGTCCTTCTTGGGTGTAATTGATGGGTGTGCAATTTTAGAGGTGTTATGTTTGGATCGCTGTATAAAGATAACTAATTAAAAAAAACTTTTTCCACAAAATAAGTTTTTCAAAGAAAAGTAAAGAACTCCATTAAACAAAAATGAGCAGAAATAAAATCAAATAATCTACCAAGCGTGAAACTACCACAAATCAGCATCGATAAATAAATGAAACCCAAAACGAACAGAAATTACAATAAATAGCCGAGTCAAACTCAAAACGATCAAAAATTAACATGAGTAAGGCTCAAAACCCCTATGCCTTCCCAAGGCCAGAACATAATTTGAACTTTACTGAAAAAATATAAATGTTTTTACTTTATAACTTTAATAAATCAAATAATAGTAACATTTTGATTGCTAAATATCAGCATATTTATATTAAACTGACAATTCACATTCATTTGTATTTTTTATATTCGCATATTTTTATATTTGTATATTTGTACTTTTCTATGAAAAACTTATTTTGTGGAAAAAGTTTTTTTTTAATTAATTTGGGCATAAGGCACAATAATACAAGTACAAGCATAATAAACCCATATCATTGAAATTTAAGAGCTGAAAAATCTATGCAACTTTTTTTCTATGGGGTTGTCAATTGCCAAGAAAAGGGCAATGAAAGTGCCCAAAATTTATGACAAAAACTACTTCTGGTGTCACATTAGTCTCCAAAAAGTGGTTTGGTAGTCATTACAATTTAGTCCTATTTGTACCTAAATGGCCGAAAACGATATAAAAACTGTATTTTTTTTTAATAATCACCAGGAAAATTATCTATAAAGAAACATGGTGGTATTATGATTTGGGGGTCTAAATCTCGTCATAATCCCTTTCCTTCGTCATTATCCCCAAAAGTGAAACCCTACTTTTGGGGATCCATAGTGGTTTTGGGGTCTACCTCCCACAAATTTGGATAAACAGAGCAATATTTGTTAACTGCCAACACGAGCTGAGGATTGGCTTCTTTCGAGGAAAGTATGGCCTACAAGTACATGCCATAATTTTGAAACCTGATTTTGACTAGTTGATCATTCATCTGCGCGTGATTTGACTTTGGTGGACTTTTATTGCTGAAAAGGTTCTTTTAGCTATACCATTTAAAAATCTCATAAAAGACTTTCCAAAAAAGAAGTTTTTCAGACAAAAGTAAAGGGAAATATTAAACGCTAAGCTAAGCTTCTGAAGTCATAAAACAATGCAAATTTATAACAAACAAAAATTATTATTTTTGTTTAAAATTTCTTGGAAATTTGCCATTTAAAATTTCTCGGAAATAAATAATGTTTCGAGCAATGTATTCCCCTATCCCTTTAACTGTAAGTCTTCTATACTTGTTAGCGTCATTTGTGTGTTTATCGAAAACTACGTATGCGTAAATTAAAAAAAAGAAACACTATTCAAAAGCAGGATTAGATCCACTGTTTTTATTAGTGGGGTAAGAGAGGGCTCCATCCGGAGAGTCAAGGGGCATGGGCTATATAATAATTTTTTTTCCAAATTATTGGAGGGGAACTGCTCCCTCCTCCTAAACGACGCCACTGTTCAGAAGCAAAATGACTGGGAACACATGATAAAAACAAATTGAATGTTTAATATTTGGAGAGCCAAGGGGCATGGGTTATAAAATAATTTTTCTCTCTAAATTATTGGGGGGCAATTTCCCCACCTTGCAAACCCCCTCCCCCTATCATCCCGAAACGATGCCACTGTTCAATAGGAAAATGACTGGGAACAAGTGATAAAAATAAATTGAATGTTTAATATACAATGATATTAATTTCTGAAAATCTTAGCAATTCAAGATTGAAGATTTTATTTTAACAGTAATTCCTCATTTGTAAATATCATAATTACTGAAAAATGTTTAAAATATATTTTATTTTTGCATAAGTGTAAAAGGTGCAACAGGGTTTGGAAGGTTTACGGCTGAGAGCAGTGGCGTAACATAATTTTGTCAAAATCCTGGGGGAGGGGGTTAAGTTGGAGCCAATTTTCATAAATCAAGTTAAAATGATAGTGAATATAGAAAAATCAGTCATATGTTACCATAAAGGCAAAGATATACATAGGAAAAGAGACCAATTTCTATGGATAGTAATCTATCTTTCACCATTCTACTCAGCTCCCAGCTTTCACAACTTGCTAAGATAGGGCAAGAAGAGCACCGTAAGGCACCCTAAAAGAATTCTGTTTGTGTCTACTGAGAGGTTTTATCCGTATCAATTCTTCATACCAGTAGGGAGAGGGTCACTACTCCGGTACGAACCCATGTGCTGCCATCTATAATTAAGTCTAACGCTGACAGGATATAATTTATTCATGGTTTATTGATCCACGAAGGGGAGAAAATTTGTAAGAAATTGATTTGCATAATCAAGGGGATCTAGATTTCGGAGAAATTGATTTACATAATGGATGGGTAATTATTGATACACGAAAGTGGAGCTAAAAAACAATATGGCTTCTTTGACGATTTGTGTGTCTAAAGTGCCTTTTTTTCTCTGTTTGTATGTCTGAAGTGTTTGTCTTTGTTAGTTTGTATGTCTGAAGTATCTGTCTTTGTTGGTTTGTATGTCTAAGGTGTCTGCCTTTCTATGTGTGAATTGCTGAAGTGTCTGTGTTTGTTGGTCTGTATGTCTGAACTGTTTGTCTTTGTTTGATAGTATGTATAAAGTGCCTTTCTTTCTCTGTATGTATGTCCGAAGTGTTTGTCGTTGTTGGTTTGTATTTATGAAGTGATTGTCTTTGTTGGTTTGCATGTCTAAAGTGGCTGTCTTTCTCTGTTTATATGTTGGAAGTGTTTGTCTTTGTTGGTTTGTATGTCTAAAGTAACTGTCTTTCTCTGCTAGTATGTTTAAAGTGTTTGTCTTTGTTGGTTTGTATGTCTGAAGTGTCTGTCTTTGTTGGTTTGTATGTCTAAAGTGCCTGCCTTTCTCTGTTTCTATGTATGAAGTGTTTGTCTTTGTTGGTTTGTATGTCTGAAGTGTCTGTATTTGTTGTTTTGTGTGTCTAAACTACCTGTCTTTCTCTGTTCGTATGTTTGAAGTGTTTGTCTTTGTTGGTTTTAATGTTTGAAATGTTTGTCATTGTTGATTTTTATGTCTGAAGTGCCTAACATTCTCTGTTTTTATGTTTTAAGTAATTGTTTTTTTTGGTTTGTATGTCTGAAGTGCCTGTCTTTCTCTATTTGTATGTCTAAAGTGTTTGTCTTTGTTGGTTTGTATGTCTGAAGTGTCTGTCTTTGTTGGTTTGTATGTCTAAATTGCCTGTCTTTCTATGATTCTATGTCTGAAGTGTTTGTCTTTGTTGGTTTGTATGTCTAAAGTGCCTGTCTTTCTCTTTTTGTATGTCTGAAGTGTTTATTTTTGTTGGCTTGTATGTCTAAAGTGCTTGTCTTTCTCTGTTTGTATGTCTGAAGTGCCTGTCTTTCTTTGTTTGTATGTCTGAAGTGTTTGTCTTTGTTGGTTTGTATGTCTAAAGTGCTTGTCTTTCTCTTTTTGTATTTCTGAAGTGTCTGTCTTTATTGGTTTGTATGTCTGAAGTGTTTGTCTTTGTTGGTTTGTATGTCCGAAGTGTCTGTCTTTGTTGTTTTGTATGTCTAAAGTGCCTGTATTTCTCTGTTTGTATGTCTGAAGTGTCTGTCTTTGTAGTTTTCTATATCTGATGTGTATGTTCTTGTTGGTTTGTATGTCTAAAGTGTCTATCTTTCTCTTTTTGTATGTCTTAAGTGTTTCTCTTTGTTGGTTTGTATTTCTGAAGTGTCTGTTTTTGTTGGTTTGTATTTCTAAAGCGACTGTCTTTCTCTGTTTGTATGTCTGAAGTATTTGTCTTTGTTGGTTTGTATGTGAAGTGTCTGTCTTTGTTGGTTTGTATGTATAAAGTGCATGTCTTTCTCTCTTTGTATTTTTGAAGCATCTGTCTTTGGTGATTTGTATGTCAGAAGTGTATGTCTTTGTTGGTTTGTTTGTCTAAAGTGCCTGTCTTTCTCTGTTTGTATGTCTGAAGTGTTTGTCTTTGTTGGTTTGTATGTCTGAAGTGTCTGTCTTTGTCGGTTTGTATGTATAAAGTGCCTGTCTTTCTCTGTTTATATGTCTGAAGTGTTTGTTTTTGTTGGTTTCTATGTCTGAAGTGTCTTTCTTTCTCTGTTTGTATTTCTAAAGTGTTTGTCTTTGTTGGTTTGTATGTCTGAAGTGTTTGTCTTTGTTGGTTTGTATGTCTGAAGTGTATCTTTTTTAATTTGTATTTCTAAAGTGATTGTCTTTCTCTGTTTGTAAGTCAGAAGTGTTTGTCTTTGTTGGTTTGTATGTCTGAAGTGTCTGTTTTTGTTGGTTTGTATGTCTGAAGTGTTTGTCTTTGTTGGTTTGTATGTCTGAAGTGTCTGTCTTTGTTTGTTTGTATGTCTGAGGTGTCTGTCTTTGTTTGTTTGTATGTCTAAAGTGACTGTCTTTCTCTGTTTGTATGTCTGAAGTGTTTGTCTTTTTTGGTTTGTATGTCTGAAGTGTCTGTCTTTGTTGGTTTGTATGTCTAAAGTGCCTGTCTTTCTCTGTTTGTATGTCTGAAGTGTTTGTCTTTGTAGGTTTGAATGTCTGAAATGTCTCTCTTTGTTGGTTTGTATGTCTAAAGTGACTGTCTTTCTCTGTTTGTATGTCTAAAATGTTTGTTTTTGTTGGTTTGTATGTCGGAAGTGTCTGTCTTTCTCTGTTTGTATGTCTAAAGTGTTTGTCTTTGTCGCTTTGTATATCTGAAGTGTTTGTAGTTTTTGGGTTGTATTTCTGAAGTGCCTACCTTTGTTGGTTTTTAAGTTTTAAGCGCCTGTCTTTCTCTCTTCTTATGTCTGAAGTTTCTGTCTCTGTTTGTTTTCATTTATGGAGATGCTCTCTTTTTTTGTTTGCATGTTTGAAGTGCCTGTCTTTCTCTGTTTGTATTTCTGAAGTATTTGTCTTTGTTGGTTTGTATGTCTGAAGTGTTTGTCTTTGTTGGTTTGTATGCCTATAGTGTCTGTCTTTGTTGGTTTGTATGTCTAAAGTGTCTGTCTTTCTCTGTTTGCATGTCTAAAGTGCCTGTCTTCCTCTGTTTGTATGTCTAAAGTGTCTGTCTTTGTTGGTTTGTATGTCTGAAGTGTCTGTCTTATTTGGTTCGTTTGTCTAAAGTGTTTGTCTTTCTCTGTTTGTATGTCTAAAGTGCCTGTCTTTGTTGGTTTGTATCTCTGAAGTGTCTATCTTTGTTGGTTTGTATGTCTATAGTGTCTGTCTTTGTTGGTTTGTATGTCTAAAGTGCCTGTCTTTTTCTGTTTGTATGTCTGAAGTGTGTGTCTTTGTTGGTTTGTATGTCTGAAGTGTCTGTCTTTCTCGGTTTGTATGTCAAAAGTGTTTGTCTTTGTTCGTTTGTATGTCTGAAGTGTTTGTCTTTGTTGGTTTGTATGTCTGAAGTGTCTGTCTTTGTTGGTTTGATTGTCTAAAGTGTCTGTCTTTCTCTGTTTGTATGTCGAAGTGTCTGTCATTGTTGGTTTGTATGTCTAAAGCACCTGTCTTTCTCTGTTTGTATGTCTGTAGAGTTTTTCATTGTTAGGTTATATGTATTAAGTGTCTGTCTGTGTCATTTTGTGTTTCTAAATTGACTTTTTTTCGCTGTTTGTATGTCTGAAGTGTTTGTCTTTCTCAGTTTGTATGTCTAAAGTGCTTGTCTTTCTCTGTTTGTATGTCTGAAGTGTCTGTCTTTGTTGGTTTGTATGTCTAAAGTGCTTGTCTTTCTCTGTTTGTATGTCTGAAGTGATTGTCTTTCTCTGTTTGTATGTTTGAAGTGTCTATCTTTCTCTGTTTGTATGTCTGAAGTGACTGTATGTCTTCGTTTTCAGTTATTTTGTGCCTGTGTGTGTCTCCGTGTAAGTAAACATAGCTTTTCTTTGTTGGTTTGTTTTTCTTAAGGATTTATCTTTGAAGTGTTTGGTTTGTATGTTTGAAACGTCTTCCATTGTTGGATTGTATTTTTGAAATGACTGTCTTTCTATGTTTGTATGTCTAAAGTGTTTGTCTTCGTTGGTTTGTATGTCTGAAGTGTTTGTCTTTGTTTTTTGTATGCCTATAGTGTCTGTCTTTGTTGGTTTGTATGTCTATAGTGTCTGTCTTTCTCTGTTTGAATGTCTGAAGTGCCTGTCTTCCTCTGTTTGTATGTCTGAAGTGTCTGTCTTTGTTGGTTTGTATGTCTGAAGTGTCTGTCTTATTTGGTTTGTTCGTCTTTCTCTGTTTGTATTTCTAAAGTGCATGTCTTTGTTGGTTTGTATATCTGAAGTGTCTATCTATGTTGGTTTGTATGTCTAAAGTGTCTGTATTTGTTGGTTTGTACGTCTAAAGTGCCTGTCTTTATCTGTTTGTATGTCTGAAGTGTCTGTCTTTGTTGGTTTGTATGTCTGAAGTGTTTGTCTTTTTTGGTTTGTATGTCTGAAGTGTTTGTCTTTGTTGGCTTGTATCTTTATAGCGTCTGTGTTTGTTGGTTTGTATGTCTATAGTACATGTATTTGCTGGTTTGTATGTTTATAGTGTGTGTATTTGTTGGTTTGTATGTCTATAGTACATGTCTTTCTCTGTTTGTATATCTGAAGTGTCTGTCTTTGTTGGCTTGTATGTGTGAAGTGTCTGTCTTGGTTGGTTTGTATGTCTGAAGTGTTTGTCTTTGTTGGTTTGTATATCTGTAGTACATGTCTTTGTTGGTTTGTATGTTTATAGTGTCTGTGTTTGTTGGTTTGTATGTCTATAGTACATGTCTTTCTCTGTTTGTATGTCTGAACTGTCTGCCTTTGTTGGCTTGTATGTGTGAAGTGTTTGTCTTTGTTTGTTTGTATGCCTATAGTGTCTATCTTTGTTGGTTTGTATGTCTATAGTGTCTGTCTTTCTCTGTTTGCATGTCTAAAGTGCCAGTCTTCCTCTGTTTGTATGTCTAAAGTGTCTGTTTTTGTTGGTTTGTATGTCTGAAGTGTCTTTCTTATTTGGTTTGTTTGTCTAAAGTGTTTGTCTTTCTCTGTTTGTGTGTCTAAAGTGCATGTCTTTATTGGTCTATATGTCTGAAGTGTCTGTCTATGTTGGTTTGTATGTCTGAAGTGTCTGATATTGTTGGTTTGTATGTCTAAAGTGCCTGTCTTTCTCGGTTTGTAAGTCTGAAGTGTCTTTCTTTGTTGGTTTGTATGTCTGAAGTACATGTCTTTGTTGGTTTGTATGTTTATAGTGTCTGTGTCTGTTGGTTTGTATGTCTATAGTACATGTCTTTCTCTGTTTGTATGTCTGAACTGTCTGCCTTTGTTGGTATGTATGTCTGAAGTGTTTGTCTTTGTTTGTTTGTATGCCTATAGTGTCTGTATTTGTTGGTTTGTATGTCTATAGTGTCTGTCTTTCTCTGTTTGCATGTCTAAAGTGCCAGTCTTCCTCTGTTTGTATGTCTAAAGTGTCTGTTTTTGTTGGTTTGTATGTCTGAAGTGTCTTTCTTTTCTGGTTTGTTTGTCTAAACTGTTTGTCTTTCTCTGTTTGTATGTCTAAACTGCAATATCTTTGTTGGTTTGTATGTTGTCTGTGTCTATCTATGTTGGTTTGTATGTCTAAAGTGTCTGTCTTTGTTGGTTTGTATGTCTATAGTGCCTGTCTTTCTCTGTTTGTATGTCTGAAGTGTCTGTCTTTGTTGGTTTGTATGTGTGAAGTGTCTGTCTTTGTTGGTTTTTATCTCTAAAGTGTCTATCAATGTTGGTTTGTATGTTTATAGCGTCTATCTTTGTTGGTTTGTATGTCTATAGTACATGTCTTTGTTGGTTTGTATGTTTATAGTGTCTGTCTTTGTTGGTTTTTATGTCTATAGTACATGTCTTTCTCTGTTTGTATGTCTAAACTGTTTGTCTTTGTTGGTTTATATGTGTGAAGTGTCTGTCTTCGTTGGTTTGTATGTCTGAAGTGTTTGTCTTTGTTGGTTTGTATGTCTATAGTATATGTCTTTGTTGGTTTGTATGTTTATAGTGTCTGTTTTTGTTGGTTAGTATGTCTATATTACATGCCTTTCTCTGTTTATATGTCTAAAGTGTCTGTATTTGCTGGTTTGTATGTCTATAGTGTCTGTCTTTGTTGGTTTGTATATCTAAACTGCCTATCTTTGTTGGTTGTTATGTTTTTAGCGACTGTCTCTGTTGTTTTTTATGTCTGAAGTGTCTCTTTTTCTCTGTTTATTATTTTGAGTGCTTGTGTTAGTTTATTCTTGTGTTTATGGCATCTATTTTTCTATTTTTGTACTTCTGAAGGGTCTGTCTTGATTGGTTTGCATGTCCGAGGTGCCTATATTTGCTTACTTGTATTTCTGAGATGTTTATGTTTCTCTCATTGTATGTCTGAGGGACCTGTCATTCTTGGTTTGTATGTCTGAAGTGTCTGTCTTTGTTGTTTTCTATGACCACAGTAACTGTCTTTCTATGTTTGTATGTCCGAAGTGTCTGTTTTTCTTTGTTTGTATGTCTATAGTGTCTGTCTTTCTCTGTTTGCATGTCTGAAGTGCCTGTCTTCCTCTGTTTGTATGTCTGAAGTGTCTGTCTTTGTTGGTTTGTATGTCTAAAGTACTTGTCTTTCTCTGTTTGTATGTCTGAAGTGCTTGTCTTTCTCTGTTTGTATGTTTGAAGTGTCTATCTTTCTCTGTTTGTATGTCTGAAGTGCCTGTCTTTGTTGGTTTTTATGTCTAAAGTGTTTGTCTTTCTCTGTTTGTATGTCTAAAGTTCATGTCTTTGTTGGTTTGTATGTCTAAAAGTGCCTGTCTTTCTCTGTTTGTATGTCTGAAGTGTCTGTCTTCGTTGGTTTGTATGTCTAAAGTGCCTGTCTTTCTCTGTTTGTATGTCTGAAGTGCTTGTCTTTCTTGGTTTGTACGTCTGAAGTGTCGGTCTTTGTTGGTTTGTATGTGTGAAGTGTCTTTCTATGTTGGTTTTTATTTCTGAAGTGATTG
Source organism: Artemia sp. Qi Xiang Cuo (assembly GCF_049724085.1). NCBI lineage: Eukaryota > Metazoa > Arthropoda > Branchiopoda > Anostraca > Artemiidae > Artemia > Artemia sp. Qi Xiang Cuo. The sequence goes on along the minus strand of NC_142794.1, from coordinate 102,419,696 downwards.
TATTTGTTTGTTTGTATGTCTGAAGTGCCTGTCTTTCTATGTTTTTATGTCTGAAGTGTCTGTCTTTCTTGGTTTGAATGTCTGATATGATTGTAATTGTTGGTTGGTATTTCTAAAGTACCTGACTGTGTTGGTTTGTATGTCTGAAGTGTTTGTCTTTGTTGGTTTGTATGTCTGAAGTGTCTGTCTTTGTTGGTTTGTATGTCTAAAGTGCCTGTCTTTAACTGTTCGTATGTCTGGAGTGTCTGTCTTTGTTGGTTTGTTTGTCTAAAGTGTCTGTCTTTCTCTGTTTGTATGTCTAAAGTGCTTGTCTTTGTTGGTTTGTATGTGTGAAGTATCTGTCTTTGTTGGTTTGTATGTCTGCAGTGTTTGTCTTTGTTGGTTTGTATGTCTAAAGTGTCTGTCTTTGTTGGTTTGTATGTCTAAAGTACCTGTCTTTCTCTGTTTGTATGTCTGAAGTGTCTGTCTTTGTTGGTTTGTATGTCTATAGTGTCTGTCTTTCTCTGTTTGCATGTCTGAAGTGCCTGTCTTCCTCTGTTTGTATGTCTGAAGTGTCTGTCTTTGTTTGTTAGTTTGTCTGAAGTGCCCGTCTTTTCTGGTTCGTTTGTCGAAACTGATTGTTTTTCTCTTTTTGTATGTCTAAATTGCAATATCTCTATTGGGTTGTATCTCTGTGTATATATTAGTTGGTTTTTATGTCTGAAGTGTCTGTCTTTGTTGGTTTGTATGTCTGAAGTTTTTTTATCGGTTTGTTTGCAAGTACCAAATGCTTGTCTTTCTCTGTTTGTATGTCTTAAATATCTGTCTCTCTTTGTTCTTATGTCTGAAGTCTTTGTCTTTCTCTCCTTGTGTGTGTGAAGTGTTTGTCTTTGTTTGTTTGTATGTCTGATGTGTTTGTCTTTGTTGGTTTGTATGTGTGAAGTGTCTGTCTTTGTTGGTTTGTATGTCTGAAGTGTTTGTCTTTGTTGGTTTGTATGTCTAAAGTGTCTGTCTTTGTTGGTTTGTATGTCTAAAGTGCTTGTCTGTTTATGTTTGTGTGTCTAAAGTGTCTGTCTTTGTTGGTTTGTATGTCTGAAGTGTATCGCTTTTTTTGTTTGTATGTCTATAGTGCTTGTCTTTCTCGTTTTGTGATTCTAATATGTCTGTCTATCAAGGTTTATATCTCTAAAGTAGCCATCTTTGATGGTTTGTATGTCGCAAATGTTTTTCTTTCTATGCTTATATGTCTAAAGTGTTGATCTTTGCTGGTTTGTATGTTTGAAATGTCTGTCTTTGTTGGTTTGTATTTCTAAAGGGCCTGTCTTTATCTGTTTGTATGTGGGTGAAAAGGATGGGTACTTCAACTTGTAAATTGGTTTAGGAGGGACATTAAGAAAAGAACTTGTTCTGAAAAAATATAATAATACCTTTTTGAAAAGTATTGCTTGGTGTTGGGGTATGCAAAAAGCCGTAAGGTAAAGTTGTGTGTAAAAAGGATGAGTACTTCAACTTGTAAAAGTGGTTTAAGAGGGACATTACGTAAAGAACTTGTTCTGAAAAGATATAATAAAGCCTTTGAAAAGTATTGTTTGGTGTTGGGGTGTTCAAAAGCTGTAAAGTAAAGTTATGGGTGAAGAGGATGAGTACTTTAACTTGTAAATGGGTTTAAGAGGGATATTAAGAAAGGAACTTGTTCTGAAAAGATATAATAAAGCCTTTTGAAATGTTGGGGTCCTTCTGTGTCTCAAGTGCACAAAAAAGTATTTAAGAAATGGGGGGGGCGGGGGTTTCTCTTTAGGGGCCCTGGGGGAGGGGACCCTCTGGGGCCCGGGGGATGGGGGCCTGGGGTGAGGGGGCCCAGGGGAGCCTTTGGGGTTGGGGTAGGGGACCTTACAATACTTTTCAAATGGAACTTGTGTATTATAACGACCACAGAGTTTCACCCCAAATCATCTTATAAAATGTCTCAAACTGTTTTTCCCAAAGAATCCCTTAAAAGTAATTTCTGCCTGTTCCTTTGTTTCGACATCCCTGCGCTGTCACATTTGAAATTCCCAGGAAACCATTTCCGGCGTAAAATTTATTCAGTCTGTCTTGAGTTTCTGAAAAATAACTAAGGTGTTCCTACTTACACTATTATGGCTTCGATAGAATATTAATTCCCGAATTTATCACTAAGCCTAAAGACCATAGAAGCCATATTTAAAAATAGAATATTAATTTATCTCTGTCACTAAAGACCATTTATGTCTCAGACCTAAAGATTAGAGAAGCCATATTGTTTCTTAATTACCCTTCGTTGATCAATAATTCCCCGCTGATTATGCAAATCAATTTCTCAGAAATCTAGTTCCTCTCGATTATGCAAATCAATTTCTCAGAAATTCTCTCCCCTTCATGGATCAATAATCCTTGAATAAATTATAACCTGTCAGCGTTAGACTTAATTATAGATGGCAGCACATGTGTTCTTACCGGAGTAGTGACCCTCTCCCTACTCATACCCTTTGTCCATAATTTAATTTCCTTTTGCAATCCTTTTTTTCTCACCTCCTTATTGTGATTAGGGATATCCTCCTTACACCCTTGCTACTTCCATCTCAATCAAATAGTGACTGCTTTGTTTCAGCTGTACGCGGCGTAGGATATTTATCTATCTTTCACCATCCTACTCAGTTCCCAGCTTTCACAACTTAGTAGTAGTAGTGATAGGAGTAGTAGGAGTAGTAACCCTCTCCCTACTCATACCCTTTGTCCATAATTTAATTTCCTTTTGCAATCCTTTTTTCTCTCACCTCCTTATTGTGATTAGGGATATCCTCCTTACACCCTTGCTACTTCCATCTCAATCAAATAGTGACTGCTTTGTTTCAGCTGTACGCGGCGTAGGATATTTATCTATCTTTCACCATCCTACTCAGTTCCCAGCTTTCACAACTTGCTAAGATAGGACAAGAAGACCACCAATAGTAAACCCCTATGAGGTCCTAAGGATACATTGTATAAAGCATCACAGGCGTCGCCACCCCTGTATTCCGACCATGAATACATATTTACAGGTGAACAGGACTCCGAAACTAGATCTACTCAATAGCCTATGACGAAAATCTACTTATGTTAGAAACTAGGTCTAAAAATCGATAACATAACAGGATTTAGAATGCGATATGATGAGGGCGTTAGAATTCAAGTGACAAATTGCAAATTATTTCTTGCAAGGAATTTTTTGATTTAAATTTCCGAATATATTTAACTCGAAATAATACACAAGTACCAAACGAGGAGTGTGTTCAATATTTATTTAAAGAGAGGCTTGAATTATTATTTGCTTATAAACTAAGCTATGTATGAGGGAATAAAGGCTCCATTAAGAGATACATATTATTTTTTATTTTGGAGGGATATTTTGATTTGGCGAACGAATATTCTTACGTGCATATAGAATTGGAAATAACTATTTAAAAAAGAGAAAAGGGTTGGAATATTAATTATTTTATCAACTATGAGATAAATCTCAGGGAATGGTAAGTCCATTAAGATACATATCATTTTTATTTTGGAGGGATGTTTTGATTTAAATTTACGAATATATTTAACATGGGAATTTTAAATGTATAAGTATGCTCGAAATAATACACAAGTACCAAACAAGAAATTTGGTCGATATTTATTTGAAGAGAGAGGCTTGAAATATTATTTGCATATCAAATAAGCTATGTATAAGGGAATAGAGGCTCCATTAAGAGATACATATTATTTTTTAATTTGGAAGGATGTTTCGATTTGGCGAACGAATATTTTTATGGGCATATAGAATTGGAAATAATTATTTTAAAAAGAGAAAAGGGTTGGAATATTAATTGTTTTATCAACTATGAGATAAATCTCAGGGAAGGGTAAGTCCATTAAGATACATATCATTTTTTATTTTGGTGGGATGTTTTGATTTAAATTTCCGAATATATTTAACGTGGGAATTTTAAATGTACAAGTGTGGTCGAAATAATACACAAGTACCAAACGAGGAGTGTAGTCAATATTTATTTAAAGAGAGAGGCTTGAAATATTATTTGTATATCAACTAGGATATGTATGAGGGAATACTGGCTATATTAAGAGATACATATTATTTTTTATTCTGGAGGGAGTTTTGATTTGGCGAACGAATATTCTTATGTGCACATATAATTGGTAATAATTATTTTAAAATGAGAAAAGGGTTGGAATATTAATTGTTTTATCAACTATGGGATAAATCTCAGGGAAAGGTAAGTCCATTAAGATACATATTATTTTTTATTTTGGAGGGATGTTTTGATTTAAATTTCCGAATAAATTTAACAGGGGAATTTTAAATGTATAAGTGTGTTCGGCATAATGCACAACTACCACACGAGCAGTATAGTACATATTTACTTAAAGAGAGAGAAAGGCTTGAAATATTATTTGCTTATACACCAAGCTATGTATGAGAGAAGAGTGGCTCCATTAAGAGATACATATTATTTTTTACATTGGTGGGATATTTTGATCTAAATTTCCGAATATATTTAACGTGGAAATTTTAAATGTATAAGTGTGATCGGTATAATATACAAGTACCAAACGAGGAGTATGGTACTTGTGTATTATTTTGTATATTTTATTGTACAATATACAATATTATATTGTAGGAGTATGGTACGAGGAGTTCTCATTTCTGCCGCAATGGCAGTTGGGTGGTCTCTGTTTTTGCAATTTGTAGAGTAAAAAGCGAACCCAAGAAGATCAGGAAGCAGTCTCTCAAATATGACATCATACCCAATGCAACAACATCTTGCAAACGAATATCCAGTTTTTGTAAAATAAAAAACAAAATGATAATCATGCTATGCATAAAACAAGTATTTCAATGGAATACGCCTGGTAGTTACTAAATTATGTAAAGACGTAATTAAAGCAAAAACATTTACCTTGAAAAAGGCTGAAGAAGAAAAATTTCGGTATCTATGACGTCATGAAATTATACAGGATGATGAACAAATCCGAACTGCAAAAGGCATGAAAAAAAGACCTCAGACGTAATGAAGAATAAAAAAGAAGCATAACGAAAACTGTGGTTAGAAGACATGCGACAACGAGCATCACAACGAATCACAACTTAAAATGATGCAGAATAAAATGAATCATAAATCAAACAGGAAGCACTCGCAAAGTAATCAAAATTACCAACAGGAATGAACGACCTCGTTATTTTAGCACTACTCAAAAAAAGTAAGCAAAACTAATACTGAGATCGTCAACCACCACCCAAAATACCAACCCTACAGGAAGGAGGAATTTAGTTCATGCCATAATTTCTTAATTCAATTGAAATGACTGTTTTGCAACACTATAAGTTACTAACACGATAATTATACTAATGCTCAAAGGAAAGCTGGATTCACATATATACAAGCCTGCCACGTTCTGAGTGCTAGGGACAAAGCGATTGAATAAAAAATACACTAAATTAGGGTTTTCAAAATATCGAGCTTATAAGGTTTGTTATTACTGCCCTTTAACATACCATTCGATAAATAAAAGTTTAAATAGGGATAAAATCCTTTTAATAGACATCGTTTCACTAACTGGTAACGTTTTACTACTGATGGCTGTCACTGCATATGTAACCGAAATGTTTAGTATTTTTTTGTGAAATTTTATCACTCTTTGGGAAACACAGTTTAATAAAATAAACTTCTCCATATTTGGACTTTTATTTATCATCATGGAAAGGCAGTGTGGTCTCCGAAATTATCAACATACCATTCAATTTCGTCTTCGCAAGCAAAAAACTGAGGAGATCTAAAAAAAATCACTTTGGATGATGTTCTGAACACGAAACACCATTAAAATGGTGCTTGATTCAAAACTATTCATTGCTTGTGAATTGACCTGTTATTGATTATGTCTTGGATCGAACGATGAATCGGCTCCAATTCAGCCTGAAATATGACGACAGAATCCTAGCCAATTGCGACTTCACAGATGATATTGACCTGATATGCACTTCTGCAGCTGGACTCGAGGCATCCCTCAATACACTGTCGGAAGAAGCCTTGAAAGTGGGACTACATATTAGCTGGCAGACAGAAAAAATATTGATCATCGACCAGATGGGTAATTCCACCATCATTGAACGTATTAGGGCACACTGTTGAAGTTATCAAGTCTTTTACTTACCTTGAATCTACCGTCTCGGATAATGGCTCAATTGAAATGGAAGTCCAGTCGCGCATCGCTAAAGCCGCGCCTATTATGGCTCGATTATACCGTTCAGTGTGGTCAAAGCCCAATATCGGCCGAAAAAAAAGCAGATCTAAAACACAACCGTAACGCAAGTCCTTCTCTACGGTGCTGAAACTTGGCCGGCTGCTGCTTCTTTTCGTGATGCCATAGAGGTGGCACAAACAAACTTCTTAAGACAAATCGAAGGGATCAAGTGGTACGGCTTCGTCTCGAATACCCGACTGCTGACACTAACAGATCAGACTCCCAACTCTTGTCAGCTCGCTGTAAGCACTCTACGGTGGTTCGGCCATTTAATTCACAGGACAGAAGAAGCACCCGCCAGCACACTTCAATTTTAATTCCCCTGAACATGGTTGGAAGCACCCCGTGGAAGACGGCGGTTCAGATAGAGGTACAGCCTTACCTAGTACCTCTCCATGATCGGTACTGATCTCCAAGAAGCAGTCACGCTTGCGCAGGACCCTTCGAAATGGAGGCGAAGAGTCACATCTCTCTACGCTGGACCACCAGCAGGAGCTTTAATTCAAGCAAGAATAAACCTGTTTTGGCCGGGTAAAATATATACAAAGAAATGAATTAAGTGATGGAATACAAAACATATATTTTGTCGGCCATAGAAGCAAATTAAAAAACAGTAAGAAAGATAAATTAACAGCTTCATATACATGATTGGGCAAAGAAACTAAAACACAATTACGACGATTTGACTAGAACATTAAAATTATACAAAACAATAATCAACTTCAATACTTGGTAGAAAATACAACAAATAGAAATTATGCGCAAACTTTCAAATTAACCCCCAATAATTTCGTTATATTGAAATTCTAAAACTGTATATAACATCGAGAAAAAAAATCTTTCACCCTCCTATACTGTGGTGATTCATAGAAAATAGAAAATTAAACACAAAAAAGGTAAGCTGTACGAGAGTAGACGAAAATATCCAAAACTTGAAGGGTGGGGTGGAAAACTTGAAGGGTGGAAAACATCCAAAACTTGAACTTCACGGAGATTTTATTTGGAAGACTGTTATCATCGGCGTGTTATTCTTTAATAATAACCACAATGTCTGTATTGGCCAAGGTCATGATTCGATTATTTCGAATCCATATTTTATTTGCTAGTTTCCCACACTTTTAAGATTGATAATACTTAATGTACACGATTGACAGCAATGGGCTGGAATTATCACAAATAACAGGCAAGACAAAATTAACAACATACATCTTCAAAATCACAAAAAAAACAAAAAAAACTAAAAACTGCAACATTGAAATGTTGTCGTTTTTTATTGGCCAAAAATCGTTTTTTTTTTTTAAACAAGAGAAACCCGAAATTTGTTAAAATAGTTGGAACTGTAAACTTGATAATATATCTAACTCTAAACAATATCAGGGAATGTAATTTCAATGTCTCACCTCTTTCCCGTCATACTTAATCCTCTCCATTGTTACTCGCTAAATATAACAAAATCGTATCTGATCACTTTATGCATTTGTGATTTTACAAAAATTCGAAAAAAATTTAGGGCGCTTAGGAGAAGCAGAAGAAAATTTTAGGGTATTACATTCTGAATAAACAATGTGGTTTTATCGAATCACTTCATGCCCTTGAACATCTTCCAGTCACCAACAAATGGGTGAAAGATATACGTCACGTGAGAATTATGTAAAACAATGTTCATTTTGAAATCATGGTTGCAGAATCAGATATAACCTAGTAAAGAAAGAACTCTATAGTAACCGAAACTTAATAAAATTCGTATTAAAAAATGTCAAGTGACTAAGAATCGCTATTTGAAACTGATTCAGGAATGTTAACTATTATCTCTGTTTACTTTAATTGTAAAAGTTTATTATAAAACAAATTTATGAAGATTCTGAAAAATAGCCTGAAACCCCACGAAAACGGTTTCGAATTGAAATGAAAACTACACCATTGGAACCAGCATGGTTGAAAACCATATCGAGGTAAAATGCACCTCATAACGAGAGCATGAAAATCACATTTTGCTTGGGAATCATCTTGATCAAGATCAACGGTTGTTTATCTCTTTCTGTACATACCCTGCCAAAACATATTTTAAGTTGCCCACGAACACACTTCGTGTTACCACACATCTAAGCATCTTGAAAATAGACAAGATACAAATCACAGATTAAACCAATCAATTCCAAGGAGACAATTAATTCTAATTAACAAAGAAAAAATGCCTCAGCGCCTTATGATTTCCATGTTGAGGAGTTGACCCTCCTGACCAAATCTATATTATAGGTCCTGCCACTCTACCAACCCCACTCCCCTTCCCCCTCCGTAGTATGGATTTCTTATCATACTTTCGGGAACTTTCATTGCACTGATTAAAATGATTTCATAACGGCTCACTTCCGGGGCCTAGGAAGTCCTATATTTATATTACCACAGGGAAAGTCATTATAAAAAAGAGCCACTGAAATGAAAGGTTTTCAATATACAAATTTCAAAGATTTTCTATTTACATTAACATTGGAACACAAAAAAGTCTAAGCATAAGATTTTACTGTCTAAATATCTGTTGTAATTTAACCCAAAGAGCTTTGAGTGTCGCCAAAGGACAAAAAGAAACGGAAAATATCCTATTTAATTTAAGAAAAGATTTGAGGTATACTTGTGGAATAAAAAATAAAACAATATGGAGAATACACAGAAGGAATGGAACTCGTGGTCAACGGGCAAGTTAAAACTCTTTGGTAAATGAAACGAACTACAGCACTTTCATCACTTAATCCTCTATACAGGTAAACATAGAAATATGCAAAGCGTCAACCATATTTGACATGGAAACCTTGCATACCTGGAAAATCTAATTCATTCCCAGCTTTTTTACTCCCTCCTCATAATGTTTGAGAAGTTAAAAAAAAAAAAAAAAAAAAAAAAAAAAAAAAAAAAAAAAAAAAAAAAAACGCTGGTATGCAGCCGCGAAAATCAAAACACATTATATATATCTTAGCCCATTTGAATAGCTTGAACATTGTCATCGATCGATAGTAATTAGTAGCATTTGATAAATAAACTATATATTTCCTTTTATATTTCTCCCCCGTTCTGTTCACATAACCTTGAGGCATTGATAAACGAAATACAGACTGGATGAAATACATATCTCATGTTAAATATCTGCCTCTTATAATGATTAAAGACCGTTGCATGGGGACCAATTCTAGGTTCCTATAGTTAGAAAATTTATATCCTTATTTACTTAGTCACCATTTGGCATCCATCGAGTTTAACTTATTTTACTTAAGCGAATGAAATTGTTTAAAATGAACATGCTTTTTATGAGAATGTCAATTAGCTTAGCTTTAGCTTAAGACTTTCAAAACTCCGATTTTCAGAAAATCATACTCAGGTTTATTTTCATTAAATCATATTTGATTTTCAAACAACCATTATTTAACTCAAACAATTTGTCATTACCAAAGCGGTTTCTTTTATAACCCCTTATTAACGAGGTTAAATGAATAAGTCTTTGGAATGTCCTTTTCTCAAATGTTCTCAATTTATCTCATTGTCTCAAATGTTCTATGATCTCTTCAATCTGAGTTTAATTTATTAATGCAAGTAACTTTAATTAATCCCTCAAGTTTTTTTTTTTTTTTTAAGCTTAGTTATGTGCTTTGATTTTGGACGACCGCATACATTTGACTAAAGCTTCAACATTTGAATCACAGTCTAAATACTATAATCAAGCCATAATAATAGACACAACTTCATTGGATTTGAGATTACATTCCATCCCTTCAGGTGGCACACGCGTTACTGTCTTTACGCTATTAACACTTGACACACTAGATGAGTCAGAACTGCCACTCCTTAAACTACTCGAAGTGGCACTCCGACTTGGCTGAACTTCACATATATTCACATATTGCACCCCACCGTTCATAAATGGTTTAGAAAAGGTCGGTGTAGGAGTTAAATTCGGTGGTGGGAGTGTAATACTGTTCAAACTCACAGCATCACATAAATTTTGAACATAGCCATTTGCATTGAATCCAATCATCTGAACTGATTCACTAGGCGAATATACTGTGCCATTTGCGGAAGGAGCGAATAGAGAGGAGGTCATTGACGTGGTGCCAGCATTTGTTGACGTGGGACTATTTGATGAGAATGACTCAATTGTGCGATAAAGAAACATATAATCCTCCTGAAATGGTAAATAGATAAAACTATAAATGGTATATATATATATATATATATATAATATATATATATATATATATATATATATATATATATATATATATATATATATATATATACATGGATGTATATAGGCTAGTTACTTCCCTTTATTTTATAATATTTTTAATCAATTAATTGAATTAATATGTAAGTAGTTACGTGGATTTTTAAATGACCGCAAACCCTCATAGGCTTTTCTCCAGCTCGAAAGTGTTTATTTTACGTTTTTTTATCTGAGAGCGTTAATAATATGTAAAAAAAAAGAAAACAATTTGAACTTGAGACGATCTTTTATTGTTATTTCAAACATCCAAAAACAGATTCGCTTTGAAATATGGCAACTGATATGACTTTTTACTAAAAAAAAAAAAAAGAAAAAAAAAAAAAAAAAAAAAAAAAAAAAAAAAAAACAGTACATGCTAATAGAAAACCATTGACTTAAAAAATAATTTTATAGAAGATTTGCAAAAAAAACGGCAAAACTACAACTCAGAGGCGTCACGCATGGAGGGACGCCCCCTCCAAGTGTTTTCAGCCAATATTTTAATGGCTCAATTTTTTTATTAGGTAAATGGACAGATGAAAATAAAATCCGTAAGATCAATGTGAAAGAAAATCGGCCTCAGTCGGCAAAAACAAAATAAAGTAATCTTACAGCAACGTCGCCCCAATCAGTAGGTAAAAATGACCGGCCAGTCGTAAACAACCGTTGACCCCCCCCCCCCCTCTTCCTAAAATTTTCTCTATTGACGCCTCTGATGCCACTAGCAGAATTAAATGCACGTATTTCTATGTATTTGTATTAGACAAATATATATTTTTATATTTACGTAATTTATTTGCACATTAATATATTTACAAATGTATAAATCTGAAAAAAGGAAAAAAAACCATAAAGTTTAATGATGAATAGTATCAATCCAAAACTAATTTTAAGTTCTAGGAGAAAAGGGTTTGGAATTTTGGCAAAAAGGTTCTTTCAGCCTATTACTGTCTACTTTATTGCTTATCTTCTTACTAACCAATAAACACAAACTTTATGAGGAGCACTAATAGAATCCCAAGTTAATTACCAACTAACCAAATTGAAAAGCAATAAAAATCAGCTTAAAAAAGTATCATTGAATTATCTGTCAGCTTTGGAAGTTTCCTGTTGTGCTAAACCGCCTTAATTAAAATCTTCGCCGACACAGGATGCCTATTCTTTTGGCTGTACGTGCACCGAAAAGACAGCGTTTTGTTTTATAATTAATAAAGAATCATACATTTTCAGGCCTAGGCGCGCCCCGGGAAAAACTCCCCCCCACACATGGGCATCTTGAGGTACCTATTTTGTACTTTCTCTGCGGCTGTTCAATTTCGCATGTGGGGAGATTTTCCAGGGGCAAGCCAGCTTCCACGTTTTCTTTGTTTTACTATCCCCTCGTTAGTTTTTCAAAGAACTGACATATTTAAGGTGCCCTATCAATTTTTATCAAAATCATTACGGAGGCTCCAAGTGGTGCTGAAAAATTTGCTTTGTCTTTGAGGCTGTCAGCCGACACTTAGACTCACAAAATAACATTTATGGTATCGAACGTAGCTCAGAACGTTATAATAACAACCTTAAGGACGGTATTAGCAGAAATAAACACACAATGGTATATGCATATATACATATTCCAATCTCCTAATTTTGTACGCGACAGCTCTTCCAATTAAATATGATTTTCTGGCAGCTTTATTTTTATTTCTGAATGGTTATAAAAGGGTATTGGTATATATTTCATTAATTAAAGCACACTTTTTCCACACAATAACTTTTTCAAATAAAAATAAAGAGTTACATTAAACCAAAGATGAACAGAAATATAATCAAATAATTTTCTAAGCGTAAATAACTTTAAAATAATTTAAAGCTAGTATAAATAGCCATCAATAAATAAATGAAACCCAAAACGAACAGACATTACGATAAATAATCGAGTCAAACTTTAAACGAGCAGAGACTAAGAGGGGTGGGGCTGAGACCTCCCGTACCTTCTACAGACCAGAACACAATTTGCACTTTACTGGAAACAATATTTATTTCGAGCAGGGTAGTTTCAATTCTCATAATATCGAAAAAAAAAGAAATAACAATCACCATCATAACCAAAAAAAAAAAAAATAATAATAAATATGGATTGACTGTTTAGTGTATACACTGATATTCATTACGGAAAGTCTTAATAATTTGGGATTTATTAAAATAAAAAAAAGGAAGACAAAACATATAAAATGTATTTTGTTTCTAGTAAAGGGCAAAATATGTTCTGATAGTTTATCTGATGGTTTATGTCCTGAAGGTTTTATAATGATGGCAATTTGTGGTAGTTTCACGATTGAGAAATTATTTGAATTTTATTTCTGTTCATCTTTGCTTTAATGTAGCTCTTACTTTTTTTAAAAAACTTGCTTCGTGGGAATTTTTTTTTTTTTTAATTGATTTCAGTTCGCTTTTTATTGACATAGTCTTTTTCATTGGTTAGAAAAATAATATTTTGAATCTTTTCCATTTTCCTCTATAAGTATCCGTATTTTGGCTTACTAATTAAGCCGTGACAAAAATTTTCAACACTTTTTAATAAAATACGCCCTTCTGAAAATCGGAACACACATAGTATATTTTGATTTAGTTTCAGTTAGTATATTTGATTTAATTTAGTATATTTGAACTTTCTGAAAAATAAAACTTAGTACCCACTTCTGTTCCCAAGACTGTTCCAAAATATCTATGCTATTTTGACAACCTGGATGCACTTACTACCTTTTGATTTGGTTCAAGAGTAAAAGCAGAAGTAATAATAGCAATAGCTTTGAAATTTTCAACTTAATACACTTAATCATTCTTCAGATATTAATCAGACGTCTTATTGACAACCCACATGTACAGTTTTAATCTAGTGCATTTTAATCTAGTTTTAAAGCAACATAAACTTTCCCTGAAAGTCTCTACTTCATACCCTATCCCAGTCCTAAGATATCCAGCTCGGATTTATTGACTACCTGGTCTATTTTGACGACCTGGATGCACTTAAACTGTTTTGATTTAGTTGAATAATAGCAGTAATAGCAGTAGAAGTAATAGCAAAAGGGGTAGTAATATTGGTATCCCTATAAGTTTCAGCTTAATACCCTAAGGCGCTGCTAGGATCTTGCTAGTAAGCCCCTATGATAACCCAAATACATATAGTGTGTTTTGATTCTGTTCAACACCACCCTCACCATTCCCAGGAAGTTTTACTAATATCCTTAGCATTATAAATAGTAGTAGTCATAGTAGCAGAAGTAATAGTGCGAGCATTGGGAGTAGTATTGGTGATACCAGTGGTAGTATTAGAAGTAGTAGTAGCACTAAAAGTATTCACATTGGGTCTTTTTTGGTCTAGTTTAAAGAGTGTATTTATTTAGTTCAACTTTCCTCTAAATATTCCCTAAGATTTTCAAGTTTGTACCCCTGGCCTTAGCAGTAGGAGTCGTAATAGCAGCAACAAGAGTAGTAGCAGTAGTAGTTTTATTAAAAGTAACAATAGCAGTAGTGTGCACATATTGCTTTTTGGTCAGTTGAATATCCTCCTTATTACCCCCTACAAGTTTCAACCTTATACGCTATGCAATTCCTAATGATATTTGCTGATGAGCCCTTTTGACAACTGGTATGCACATAGTGTTTTGATTTAGTTCACCTTCCAGCTCAACATTTCCTTAAACTTTAATCTTAATATCATTAGCCTAAGTAGTAGCCGCAACAGAAACAGTAGTTGTAGTAGCAGCAGAAGTAGTGGTGGTGGCAGGAGTAGTAATAGTAGCATGTCCATATTGCCTTTTGGTCAATTGATTACCACCTCATTATTCCCTGGAAGTTCCAACTCAATACTCGTAAGTCATTCCTGAGATACGTCCTTTTGGCAACTCACATGCATATACCACGTTTTACTTTATTTCAACACTGCCCGCAACATCCCCTGAGAGCTTCACCTGAATGTCCTTGGCCCCTTTGAACACAAAATTTCAAACATGCCCCAGTTTCCCGATAACAAATACTATATGTAAAACAATGACCGAATTGTATAACTTACAGCCCTTGCCCCGAAGACTGTGGGGGGAGGGGTGTAATCCCCAGAGACATAGTTAGTGGACCTACCTATGCTGAACAACATGGCTATCTAACAATTTTGATCAGATGTCTTTGAGGAAAAAAGGTGCATAGGAGGGGGTTGGTTACCCTCTCATCACTTTTGACTCTTAGAGATGGCACTAAAACTTTCAATTTTGAATCGAATGACCACCTTCAAAGTTCGAACGACAACTCCTTCCATATGTTGTGCCCAATTTGTTGTTTACTCAGCGCATTAGCGCTGCCTATGATTTTTGGTAGGCTGTAACGAGGTGGCTTTATTTTTTTCTCTTTCTTTTATTTCCGGAGTTATTTTTTTTCACTTATGTTTGTCTGGTTATTCACCCCAGATTCGCCTCATTTAAGTTGATTATTGGCGATAATTGGAATCATTTTTTTTCTCTTTTTATTGTCTAATATATTTTTTATTACCCTGCTTTCGGGCCACGAAACCCAGACACAATCGACAGCCTATAAATATAACAACAAATATTTCTTGTTTTATTATTCCTTAATTAAATTCTTTAATTAAATCAATTATGTTGAATTAATACTTTTGTAAAATCTAGAGGTGTAGGGTACAATACGACAAATTCGGTGGCATGGATAACAAGCTTATATAACAAAAAAAAATTAAATCACCAGCAAAGTAATTACGAAGACTGTTTACGTTTGAAACTGGGTAACAAAAATCTAGGAGTCAAACGAGACCTGAAACCGGTCAGCTGCCGTGTAGCAATTTAATCCCCCCTCCCCCTCTACTTATAAGAAACCTATACTTACAACAGTGGACCAAACATTAGGGCGTTTGCTATGATAGAGCTTAGCAATTTGGTAAATATCCACATGATCTTCAAAGTTCAGCTGGTCATATAATGAGGATAAACAACAGAATGTCGCTGATTCTGTGCCGCCAAACCTATTTGAGGAAAGAGAGAGACTAAATTAAAAACCGATCAACCGCTTCTCATCTCGTTCAGAAAAAAGAAGACACTGTAAAGTACGAACACCCTTCCCCCAGTCTGAATTGGTTAAAGGAGATTTGCACAACTTGTTATGAAAAAGACATCCGTATGTAGTTATTGGTAGCATTGGGCGCCAAAATGAAAACATTACAAAGAAACGTTGATAAAAAATCATGAAAAAAACAATGACAACAAAAACCTTAAGAAAGCATAGCTTTCCTCTGAAGGCGAAGTTGTCTTTAGAAATCAAAATATTGTTAATGTTTGAATATTTACCAAAAGAAAAGAGTTGTCAAATTCAAATAATTATTTTATTTTAGTTGTTTTCGCAGTTAAACGTGACCCACAGACAAAAACGTGATAAAGCCTTAAAAGCTTCGTAATCTTGAAACAACCGAAAGAAGAATATTAGAAAATGGCGGATTTCAGGTATGAATTAACCTAAAATGAATCAAGGGGGTAACCGATATTTTGTGCCCGTGGTACTTCAGCTATAGATTAATCAGTATACAGGGTCGTCCAATAGCCCGTGTAGTGCCCTGTACCAGCTATGAAGATACGTCTCAGTTGCTATGAATCAGAATCGCTGGTAATTATTAGCCCTCTACAACAAATCGCTGGTAATTGTTAGCCCTCTGTAACAAATCGCTGGAATGATATAGATACATTTTCAGTAATATCTCATTCTTTGTTTGGCCAATAGAAACTTACTTTATAACTTTTAGCGTAAAGTTACACAGTAAAACCCCAAAAGAAAGAAAGATCTAAATCAGAAATTTTGCAAAATGCTTCATTCAAGAGGAACCACTAAATCTGAACTGAAAGAATTAGATACGCTGTTGAATTCAGTCAAATTCAACAGAAATTTACCTTGTACCTTTTCAATGGTTACACAGTAAAAACAAAAAGATTTGACTCCGAAATCTTTGAAACACCCTTTGACGGCAGATAAGTCCAAGCCGTTCCCCTCTTAGGCCAGCACCTAGTACTATTAAACCCATGCGATTCTTTTGAGAAAAAGAAAAACTGTTTGCACAATAAATTACCAAAATGTAATAAAAAAAAATAAAAAAAAATCATAACAACGAGACATTCTGTTTGAATACCAAAAAGATCCCGGAAATCCCGGCAGTGTATCACTAAAAATCAGAAAAAAAATCGTTTTTGTCAGTGACTTTCAGTTAATAAGATCATTCAGTCAAAACAGCAATCGGTCGAAATACCAGAGATACACGAACATCTTAACAAATTTTCAAATTAGGGAATTTGAGAATAGGAAATAAAAATCTTATAATCAATTAACTATCTATTTGGAATGATCAGAAAGAATAAGGAAAAGTAAAATGCAAGACATTTTCTGGAAAAAAACAACATAGTCGAAACAAAAAAACAGAGCCGACCTGATGGCTTTTGATACTATGGACGAAATTAACAGAAATAATGGATTGATGACCTAGTTATTTTTTTACCTAATTTAATTAGATTGGTCACCTAATTTTTTCGGTATTTCGAAAAAAACCGCCTAAGAGACAAATCCAGACGCACAGTTTCTTTTTCTTTCCCATATTATTTTTTCTTTTTTTTAAGGCCTAAACACCTTAAGTCGTTTTGCTTCCTTTTCTCTAAAATTTATCTTTTACTAAACAGAAAACTAGTGAAAAGCTTTAGAAACCATGTTTACCTGTCAACGACAACGATAGGCCCGTTATTGTTTACTCCATTATGAAGCTCTTTGACTAGTCCCGGCAATTTGACAAGATTCGCCAGGGGAATGCCTCTGTGAGGCCATCCAGGACAATGAATTAACCTCACCGCCAACTCATAATCGTCCTGTGAAAGAAGAAAGAATTTCCTAAAATTAATATTAGCGAACTTGAAACAGGAGTAAGGTATTAAAGGAGAACTTAGAGGATTAAACATACATTAAAATACATAAAAACGAAGACGTTTTTTTTGGTGGTCAGGTGGCTGGTTTGCCACTTGCAGTATATTTTTATTATATTTTCCCAGAATTAAGGGCACATTAAAAAAAAAAAAAAAAAAAAAAAAAAAAAAAACTAATATAGCTTATAAAAAGCACCAAATAAGCATTAACACCAGAATAAAAAAGAAGATTCTTTTAGGGTGTCAAAGAGCAGGGTTGCCGCCTCCAGCACATTCGTACTACATTTCTTTTTTTCCAAAAAAAAAAGCGTGGGAGTAAATCTAAAAAACTTACACCCAAAAAACGTCAATATTCAATAAGAAAAAATTCCTTGCTGTGAGAGTTATCACTTGCAGCTTGTTTGTATATTGTTGCTTGTTTGCTTGTTTGCTTGTTTGCAGCTTGTATGTGTTGCATTCAGTAGCATTAAACTAGGTTTTGTCGACGGGGGGAAAGCAACATTGTCATGTGAATTTCGGCAAGTAAATCTGATTGAGAGCAAAATTAGTGAAATTCTTCATAGAAAACTAAACTATCTTTAAAAAAATAATTACAGCTGTTCATTCTATTGATATTGTAAATTCATTAGTATGTCCTTCAAACAAAAATCTTTTATTCCCTTTTTTTAATTTATCGAACCGAAAAAAAAAAAATCCCAATTCTGATTGAAGAGAAGCGATCCGAACATTCGTCCGCATCAAAACATTTTTTTTTCATCAGGTGACATTATCCATACATAGATTAAAACGACCGACCCTTTGAACAAACGCTTCTCAAATTCGTTAGTGCCTTATATGTCTCAGTTTTAATGAGTGCTTGGCCAGTCTTATTTTCTTTTGTTTTTGTTCTGCCGTTTAGTTGGAATTTATATTGACTATAAAAGCTTGTATTAAATAACATGATTCCGATTTTCGACAATCGAAAACAAGGTTAAACTCTAGTCAAAGCCTAGCCTGTCAGTGCCTATCATTTCAAGTAGTGACTATTCTGAAAAAAAATTGTTTTAGAAACATGAAATTCGATTTCTGAAAATTTCTGGAGGCTATGCATTTAATTATTTAATAAATCAAAATTTTTTGAAGTCCTGTACTAAATGATTCGGTTAAATTACGAAATTGCTATTGTATACAAATTAGAACGTGGAAAAATTTTTAAACTGAAAATTTTTTAAATAATTTAAAATTAAAAAATTTAAAATATACAGTATTTTCCGACTGAATTAGCTTTGAACAGGCCATAGCTCTAGTCTTGCGGCAAGTATAACCAAAAAAAAATAACAGCTTTGATTTGTTAGTAGTAGTAGCGTGCATTTTACTTCTAGTATTTTCAAACCCCACAAAATATTCCAGTTGATGACAAAGTTTAAAGGCACGTTCTTCAAAAAATTTGATTGGAGACTTAAAGAATTTATTTCGTTCAGTTTCACAAGTCTCAAAATTAGCTAGGCTTTACAGGTTAATGTCTAAACTTTCAGGTTCAAATTTCATGAATTTTAGGAGAAAAACATAGGTTTTATATACATATATATATATATATATATATATATATATATATATATATATATATATATATATATATATATATATATATATATATATATATTATATATATTATATATATTATATATATATATATATATATATATATATATATATATATATATATATATATATATATATATATATATATATATATATATATATATATATATATATATATATATATATATATATATATATATATATATAAACAAAAAAAAAAAAAAATAGAAATCAACATAGTTAAAGGGATCTTTTATTTCTGTTGCTGATCAATAGACTATGTTTTCATTTTAATTTATGCACATCGTGAAGAATAATAGCTATTAAATTACAGAGAGTTTATTTTTTTTTAATGCTTTAAAAATGCAACTTCTGTTGGGTTTTTCTTCAATATAAATAAAAGTTTCACCCAAATTTAGAATTTCAGTAAAGAGAAAAATTGTAATTCAAACAATTCCACCAATACACAGAATTAAATAATATGAGGGTGGTGGGGGGGGGGGAGGTAGAGCGCCATAAACTAAACAAACACAAAAAATAGACAAGTTAGATCGACAACACATGAATAAAATTTCGAGACCTTAGAAGTGGAGGAGGGGTCAGAGGCCAAAGTTGGTAAAATGCCTCTTTTTGGCCTCTGACCCCTTTGGCCTATTTTATGGACGTCCAGGCTACGGCTTGAGATATTTATTCTGACTTATAAATAATAAAAAACAAACCTGCAAAGACTGAGCAATAATATCAGAGATCAATACTGGTTCATCAGGAACATTGACAAGGCCATCAGGTGGACCTTCCTGCATCAAACGGGCTCGAAAATGCTCACATTCGATGTCCAAGTCGGCCCGGGGCCAAAATTGAGGATAGTCACCATCATAGACTGAAGACAAAACGACAACTGTTTGAATATTATGGTCCCATATCATTTGCCAAAAATCGGCAACAGTGGATTCTAATGGATGTTGTGTTGTTATGTATTCTCGTAGGCTACTAAAACCTAAAACAAAGATATTAAGCCACTCATAGCCTCTGATTATTTACTCATAGCCTCTGATTATTTACTCATAGCCTCTGATACTCTACTTACCGATAGTCTTTTGTTAATCTGGTTAATTTAGCGCTTTTTTTTGGCTAAAAATACCACTTGAACCGTCTTGTAGATTGTATCCCTTATCAGTTAGACCAGGAAATATTTAAAAGTCACACCAAACATATTAATATCAAATTAATACTCTCTATGGGAAAACGATAAAGTTTGGTATTGATGAACTGTAAAACAACTTACCAAAAAAAGAAAAATAATTACTGAGACGTTTGTAAAAAAGTGAATTGTAATTATTTTAGCAAGTACAGTGAGGAGAGGTGAAATTTAATAACAACGAATTGTGGGCATTTTAGATACCCAGATTTTTCAAGATACCCTGATTTCCTGGATATACTCCGAGTATTTTTTCTGTTTCGGAATATTACTTCTCTGGTTTACCATAAGTGGTATTATTTCACAAATGAGTACGCCTAGAAAAGGCAACGATGGACAAGGGCAAAATTTTTCTGAAGAGAGGAAAGAAAAAAAAGCGACGAAAAAAGAAAAAAGGGAAGAAAGGTTAGAAAAAACTGAAGAAAGGAAGAAAGGAAGAAGAAGGAAGAAAGGAAGAAAAGGAAGAAAACCGAAGAAAAGAACACATGACAATGTGTCCTAATCACAAAAACATCAATATATTGTTTCTCTAAAAACTACGCTTCTGAAAGAGAAACTACATACTGACATCCTCAGACACTTCCTTTTGGTGACAATAAATAGTTTTTATAACTAAAACAATAATTATTTTGTCTATTCTTTTCTAAAAAAAATAAGCTCTGGCCTCTTCTCAAATCATAACATAAAATCAATTAAAAAAAACTCCGAAAAAGAAGTTTTGCAAAGAAAAGTAAACAGCCGTTTTAAACTTCAAACCAGTAGAATTACGTTCTATAATAATTTAAACAGAAAACGACCAGAAATTATTATCAAAGTATAAAAGACACCCAAAACGACAAAAAACAAAATTATCTCAAACATAAGAACCACAGATATTGATATAGTGGAATAAATGAACCTTAAAAGGAGTATAAATTAAACTGAGTATTCAAGTCAAACTTAGAAATGAACAAAAATTACTACAAACTGGAATTTGGCTACTGCCCCCTTCCTTGTCCCCCTAACCGTAGAAGTTCATGAAGCCTATTGCGTCAATTGCGTTTTATTGAAAACAATGTGTGTTATAACTGTGTGCTTTAATTTTTCAAAACATTGACAAAAAATCACTATAATAATCACGATGACTGAAAGAACTAATGAAAATAAACTGAATATTTAAAATATCAACGAATATTAACTCATGGTAGTCTCAGCAATTCAAGATTTTATTTCACGGTAATTTCTATTTTTCAATGTTATACATAAAAAAAGGTTTATAGAACACTATGTTGTCTGTGAAGCGCAAATGACGCAATAGGCTTCAAAACTTTTACGATTAGTTGAGCGTGAAAAGGGTAGTAGCAAAAATCTTGTTTGTTTAAAGTTTAACCTGAATATTCTGTTGAGTTTTTAATTGTTTTAAAATTTATTTGTTTGTCTATATTCTTTGCCAGTTTTAAGATTTATTCGTTTGTCCCAGAAAGTTTAAACTAAATTCCATTAGCCGTTCCTGAGATATTGCAGACACGCCTTTTGACAACCAGGGATGCATATAGTGTTTTCGGATTGAGTTCACCATCCCCCTTCACATTCTCTGAACGTTTCAACTTAATACTCTTAACTCTTTCAAGATATTGTAAGCACAATTTTAGGAAGCTGGATATATATAATATCTTTGCTTTAGTTCAACCTCTCCTGAAAATTGGAGCTATTTACCATTAGGCTATCCTGAGATATTGTAGATACGCCTTTTTGACAACTGGGATGCTCATATTTGTATTTGTTATCAAGTTCAACATCCCCCTCAACATTCTCCAAAAGTGTCCACATAATACCCTTAACTATTCCAGAGATACTACATACATATCATTTTGACATCCAGGATGCATATGGCGCCTTTTAATTTAGTTCATCATCCCAATCAACATTTCTTGAAAGTCTTAAATTAATCATTTTAGCCTTTACTGAGGTCCTGCAGCTACACCCATTGACGATTGGGATGCACATAGTGTCCTTTTAGTTCAACATATCCCCCCCCCCCAACATTCTTTGCCAGTTTCGAAAAATAGCTCATAGTGTGCTTTGATTGTGTTCAACATCCCCGTCAACATTTCCTAAAAGTTTCATCTAAGCACCCTAAACCTTTTTGGAGACCCAGGATCAAAACATGCCCCTTTTCCCAACAAGCCTTCTATACAAACAATGGGTAGCTTGCACAACAGCCCTTGCCCCAGGGGCTATGGGAGTTATGTCATCCCGACAAGATATTGGAGATACGCTTTTTTAATAAACTGGGTGCACATTCGAAGTTTATACAACCAGCCCTTCCATATGAGGTGGCTCTGGAAAAAAATCATCAATGAATAATAAGAATACATTGAAGCCCTGTGGCCCTTTGTTATAAACGACGCTAGAGAGTTGCCTCTGAAAAGATCTGTCATTATAAAACTGACTTTTAATACTAAAACTTTATTATTATTATACTTGAAATTAAGATTCTCTGTTACAATATTTTGTTCGTCTTAGCAAGGGAATAGCAAGGTCAAGCAATTCCAATGCTTGAATAGCACACATGGTGGGCTTGGGAACCTCGTTTTACTAATCACAATAGGAAACCTGGACACTCTAGGAATGAGAATGTTTAGTTTTCAGTTTACAGTGAAGTTAGTTTTCAAGAAAAATGCAATGCAATGTATCTAGTGCTTGGGCCATAGGGTCTGCTTTAGACAATGTAATCACGTAGACCGAAATTGGACAGGATCATGTACTTGACAAAAATTTACGTGCCACCATTCTACAAAAATTTATATATGAATCATTTCTTTTAATGGACTGTTTGAATTTTCGGGTCCTTACCCGGGGGGCCCAGGGGGTGATTGCAAATTTGCATTTCAAACCTGAATTTTAGTCTCATATTTATAATTATTGGCTAAAAAAGACCTTGGTACTATTTTTTTCTACAGAAATGAAACATCATGTACAAGATGCCAACTTTTTTTGGGTTATCCTACGGTGGCAATCAGCTGATTGCTGGTGGCCTTTCTGGATCTTACCTTGGATCCAAGAAGCATTGATATAGTCACTCCCGTCCACACCCGGTTTTGGTGTTAAATGTACTCGTGCTGTTTCCACGGGAATCAATGTCTGTAGTCGGTTCTTGGGTTGGTTGCATGGCTTTTGCGCAGAGGATAAGTGAAAATCTTTGGGTTGAAATTTTGTTACCATCTAAAAAAATATTCTATGAGTTCAGAAAATTGAGAAGTTTTCAATTAAAGTCTAAGGCTAGTGTTGACTGGTCATTTCCCTTTTTAGGACCGACAGGTACAAGTAACTGATATGAGAGAAAAATAAACCCTCCAACATGAATTAAAACTAGTTTCGCACCAACAGCCCAGGGTCACAGGTTAAAAATCACAAAATAGTCTAATTTTGATTTATAAAATCTAGATTTCCCATTTTATTATAGGGGAATTTTTTACATTTTAAGTAAGTGCTTTAAAAAAAAAAAAAAAAACAGCCCGAAATTTACCCATTCATATCCTTTTTATTCCACCTCTGATTTGTATTATATAAATACACCACTGAAAATGCAAAACTTAGTTTGAGTTAGTTATGGCTAGATTAACATACATAACACAAACATTTTTTTTTTAAACTATTGTGTATAACATTTTTCAGGCGAATTAAAATGCTTAAAGCTAGTCTTCTTAGGGGTTCCAATAACTCATATCTCAGGGATAGGAAATATGAAGGTAGGTGGATTTAAATTTATTTATTCACGTAGGAAGGGTGGTGTACATAGGCAGGGAGTAGGCCTCATGACGATTAAGGTAGCTGCTAAGTCTTGCTTAGGTTGTGAAGGTATTAATGATATAATTATAGATGTTCATTTAGCGACTAGAAGTGCAAGGTATCATTTATAGCAGTATATACCCCTGACAGAGATATTAGTGACGCAGATGCATTTACTAACAGGTACAGGAACGAATAGACAAGATCCCAGGGAGAAAAACGGCATTTTTACTAAGATGTTAGTGACCACGTTGGTAGGATTAGGGACATACGGTATTTTAGCCTAGGTAAATTTGATACAGGAAAGAAAAACACCATAAGCTATAGACTGTTGTAGTTTTGTAGGGATAACAATATAGAAATAAAAAATACAGTATTTGGTCAAAAAACGATTTGTTTGAACTTTCCCTGAATTTAGCTAAGGCCAATTAGACAGTTTCGTAGTCCATCCTGGTTCAAGTATAGAAAAAAAAAAAATATGGAGGAATTCCAACATATAGTGAAAACATTCAACCTAAAATAATCCGAGCTAACCAATCACCTAATTAGTCAACTAGATAGATCTAACTATGAATAGATTCAGCGCTGGCTACATGTCTGAGTTTCGTAAACCTCTTTGTGAAATGTCCTTTTCCAATAGTCAGAAAATTCAATTTTCCAGTTTTGGTACGCAAAAGGTGCATATCCAAAGAAGAAAAAACAACAAAAAACAGTAATTTACGTCTGGTATTTGGAAAAAAGCCTGTTTTCACAAAAAAGCAGAAGTTTCTATTGCTTCGTCAATCTTGGGATAAAAAGCAAAGAAATGGCACAAGACTTCCTGGTGAAAACCGGCAGTACTGATCTCCAAAACATGGCCCTTTAGCCAGGAAGTGTAATGGGTACTAGGGGGGGGGGGAGTGTCAGCCATCCAGTTCTTTTGCGCATTATTTCTATTTACATTTCTAGAATTCACCAAGTATCCCTTTTAGGATAGGTCGACTCTGGCTGGGATTACAGATTCACACTTCTAATACCCGTCCATTCTTGGGATAATCTTCACATGACTAACAACAGAAATTAAGAGTAAATGAGGTACAGTCGAATTACAAGAAAAACACTACACAGAGTATTTGAAGAACGACTTTGGAAGCACTCCAATAATAATTGTTTCCCAAGTTGTGTTATCTCTGAATCCCGTCTGTTTTTCTTCAAAAAGTAAGTGCCAAGGACGCAATGCTAGCGAAAAGAACTAGGTAAAGCATATACTTGTTGCATACCTCTCAGTTTTATGGGACCTGCAGTCATGAAAAATTTCATTACTTGGACACTTGCTGCAATTAAATGATTGAACTAAGAATTTGATGGAAACTTCATTGTTTTAGGTAATTCCCCCGTTAATACGAGTTTCACAAGTTTATACATTTGTTATAAAAAAACCTTGACACAAACCAAGTATTTCCTGAAAATATATGGATCTCACAGCAGGCCGCAATTAAGCAGTAGTAAGGCAACTGGGGAGGATGGATAGCAAGCTTCCACGACACACGGCTCTTAAAATATCAACGTGTTTCATATTAAATAAATACATATGAATACAGAAAAATGAGGACGTGAGAACACTTACTTTATACTGATGATCTAAAAGATGGCCCATGGTGCCCGATATCGCATCAAT
Source organism: Artemia sp. Qi Xiang Cuo (assembly GCF_049724085.1). NCBI lineage: Eukaryota > Metazoa > Arthropoda > Branchiopoda > Anostraca > Artemiidae > Artemia > Artemia sp. Qi Xiang Cuo. Next base: position 102,394,020 of record NC_142794.1, on the reverse strand, counting down.
GCCATTACAATAATTCTGATGGCCCTCCATTACTGTTTGAAGAGGCAGAGAACTCTGAAGTGCTGTGAGATACCTCGTCAGCTGAGCCCTTGAAATACACGTATCACCTGCCTCAATTGCCTCGAGTAAGGCATCATGCAAAAATATGTATTGCTCTTCTGTTTGCACTAAGAAATTCCTTTGGGATCGAATATGCATTAAAAATCCTAATACGTTAATTTCTCCACGAGATTTGACCTGGCGCAACATGGCGTCTAAGACGATGTAAGTCCCTGTGCGACCAACACCAGCGCTACAATGAACAACAATTGGGCCGGCATCGGACGGGTTGGCTACAGATGATTTCCTCACAAAACTTAAAATTGGTAACGGATGTTCAGGGACTCCGTGATCTGGCCAGCTGGTATAGTGATATTGATAAACAATTCTCTCGGTGCACACATGCTTCTTCCTCCGAAGCTGAAATTAAAGAAAAATAATAAAAAGGAAAATAAATATTAATAATCGAAGGAACAGATGCTGATAACATGCCACAACAGTATCACTTTTTTTATACCGATCTTATATGAGTTAATTTCTTATTTGATGATAATATATAGTTATTTTTTTAGTCCAGGGTTTCAACTTGGGATACATTGTATTAGCGCATATGTTACATTGTATATTTTAGTGCAGATATCACCATAATTATTGTCCCAGATAGTTATAATAAAGTAGTTAGTAACGTACAAGACAGTAATATTGTTGTAACTGACGCAGGAACCAAGGTTTGCTGATGGTTTTGTGCAAAGTTAGTAGTTGAACAGGCGTGTATTTTATGCACATTTATATGGATTTTTTTTTATATATTGTAAACACTTAAATTTAATTATTATATATCGGCGTAAAGGGTGCAGCAAAGGCTGTTGAAAAATAAAGAACATACGGTATTTAATACGAAGGTAAATTATAGCATGCCAAATGTTTGACTAATAATGTCCAAGACAAACATGGAATTGGTCTAGGATATTGAGAATCCCTGTTTGATTCCAATATACAATCCCAAACTCAAATTAGGATCCACCCTCTCAAATGAATATCTACTATCCAAGTTAAAAAAAAATTAGAAACATCAGCAGCCAACTGAACAGTAAATAATTCTTATGCAACAGGAACGAAATGTATATGGCCACTGGCTTTTAAATAATATATGTATGTATGTACGTATACAGAGAAAAACGTTCAATAGGTTCAATTTATTGGGATAAAATAAATTTCGTGCCCAGAATTTCCAAGGAGTGCTTTATATTCTTCTAGGCACATGAAAAGATCGAGAGAGGCAAGGCAAAATCTCTCCCACCATCCCATAATCTTCATAATTTTTCTTCTTTTTCTTATTAATAGTCATAAGGCACGTTTCTTTTTGTTCTGACCGATTTGGTGACTTCCATTGTAATAAGTTCCTGCGTAACGGTTCCCTTTAGGAATGAATCATCTTTTACTTCAACATTTTTTAAAACATTAAATCCTCCTCTCGTCCCCCTCCCTTAAAATCTTGATTCCTTTATTTCGTGTTATTTATTTATTTTATTCAATACAGGAGAAAGCCACAGACTTTTCGCAATACAAACACAAGAAATGACAGCACAAACAGCAACACTGCAAAGCACAAAAAAAAAAAAAAAATTCTTCAGCAAAAAACAATTGCACCGTTTGCGCAGAAACTACGGTATTAGGTAAACTATGCCAAAGTTTCGCTGCTCGGTTAACAAAGCTACATTGACCTATTTTCTTGTGCACTTGTGGCTGATACAGTTTATGCAAGTGTTGCTGAGTGGCTGATAATGACTAAGTTTGAAGAAATCAGCCCAGTCAACATTATTGACACCCTTCATAATACAGAATGTATTGATCAGGTCAATCCGGTCTCGCCAAAACTCCAGAAAAGAAAGTCCCAAACATTACAGTCGACGCTGATACGGTAAATGACTCAAATATGGCACAAAGTTTGACACCCGATGTTGAGCCTTTTCGATTTGTTGCGATTCACATTTCCATGTCGGATACCACACAGAGGAACAATATTCTACCACCGGGCGTACTATTGTCTTGTATAGCGTCATAAAAGTGAGAAGGCTAATTTTCCTGATAACTTCTCTTAATTCGAAGCAGACTGTAATTGGCATTTCGCAAAATTGTTGACACATGCTTCTGGAACTTCAACTGGTAATCAAAGTGAATATCTTAAATCCCTTATTGAATCCGCAGATGAAACAGGTGTATTACCAAGAAAATACTGTTAAGTCGAGCTTTTTGAAAAGTAATGGTACAAAACATTTTTGATGGTTTACAAGCATGAGTTCAATTTACACTAATTATTTAGGACATTCAGCTTCATACCCTTCAGCGTTCAGATCCACTTGATCTGAACGCTTTATATTTAACATTCATTTCAATCTGAGCCTGGTGAACCTGTTTCACTTAAAGCTTTATTGCTTCACGAATATACTTTTAACATTTATATATATATATATATATATATATATATATATATATATATATATATATATATATATATATATATATATATATATATATATATATATATATATATATATATATATATATATATATATATATATATATATATACCTGGAGGAAGAAAGCAAATGTAAATTATTGTGAAAAATTAAATATAGCTCGAACTACCTTTGCATGCTTTATCTTGAATGTTCGTATGGTATAGGTGGCAGTGACATCTTCTTTGATAAATGTTACATCCAGGACGCCATAGGTCTCTGTCCCTTCATTGGGCCAATACTGATCACATTTTCTCTAGAAAAAAAAAGGAAGTGTTGAAAAATTTGTAAAAAAAAGCACTAAAACAAGAGAAATTTAGCAAGTTTTCAATTGTGTTTCAATAAAAACAATAATCGAAAGAGGCAGACGATGATAATTACGCCAGGATTCTAACGCAATTACAAGAATAGCAGTGAAAATGTTTTTGTGTGGGGGAGGGGGGATGACAACACCATATAACTAAACCTCAAGTCCGAATAAAGAAAGTCCTGAAAAAACTGCGGTAGTTCGTAAACAAATTTTGAATTCTACTTTGCCACACAATATTTGCACCCCCCCCCCCCCGAAACACATTTCCAGAAATAAAAATTTTCGGCTCATCCAACTAACTTTTTATAATCAGCATAAAAGACTACCCTGCATATTATTCTTCAGGTGAATGAAGCCACATTTTCCTAAAACAGCTTTCATTTCGGTATAGTTGATTTGTACTATATGCGGAGCCAGAATTGCGTTTCCAATTGATATCAAGCAACCCCAGCTATCAATACTTCACCGTATTTTTATTATTGTTCTGTCTGAGCTGACCCCCCCCCCTCCCTAAAAGCTATGTAGAGACCATGTATATAAATACTGATCGATTACACAAAAACGGATATTAAAATAAATTTTTAAAAGGCAGACTAAAAGGCTTTTATCTCAAGCTATTTGCATAGATACGCTAATTGATCTAATTTAATAGTGAGTCTTTTCAGTAAGCAACGAGTTACGAACAAACGTGACAAAGTTCAAATAGCCTTATTAAATAAACAAGACACGTGATGTTTCTGAAAAAAAAGAATTAAACAGATTTCCCAATAATAAACAAATCAAGCATATTAAACCTGGGAAATATATTGAAAGCCGTAAGACACCCGACCAGAATTTAAACTATTTGCAATAAATATATACGTATATTAAATTGGTCAAGGTTCAAAATTCTTCCAGACAGCAGCAGGTCAGAAGTTCACTTCTTTTTAGAAAATAAATATTAAAAGAATGAGTTTTTTCAACTGAAAGTAAGGAGCAACATTAAAACGAATCGAAATTATCCCGTACATTAGAGGAGCTACCTCTTTCCCAACCTTTACGCTAAAGTCTTCAAGTTCTTTAAAATATACTCCTCATTCAATTCAAGGACCCTTCTGTTTGAGTAGATTTATTCTTAAAGAATTGTGGCAAAAGACTAAACTTTACCAAACTTTAAAAAGTCAAAAAGTACAGTTCGTTACCACGAACTGTCTGAAAAGTACGTAACAATATTTGCGTATATGAAGGAAAATGGACATATCAGCAATTCCATAACATCGAAAACACTTAACAGTAAGGTCCTACTAAAGATTCGATGTTGAGTAAGTATGTCGGAGAGAGGTGTAGATTGGGTATTCATATGATTTTTTCTCAATTCGTAGAGGAGGGACTGAACAGAAAAATCATCTATCCTATTGGACATAATCTGGCTGTAAAGAACACCTATTCTTAGTATTTTTAGTTTATTGTTTTTCGCTTTTTCTTCTCCCGCGAGTTGATTGACAATCTCAGCATTAACTTTACTTCATTTTTTTTTTGAGCGGCGCTTAAGTAACGCGTTCCTTCATTCCACAGTAAATTCGACTACTTTGCGAGTCGCATGTACTCTCACCGCAAATTTTGCTGTGCATCAGTTTCGTTTACGATTCATTATGTCTCGCTATCGCTTATTTCTATCCATAGATTACGTTGTGATGCTCTTTGTCAAATGTTTTCTAAGTGCAAACTTCGTTGCATATTATTTTCGTTTGCGGTTCGTTGTAAGTCTCGCTGGCGCTTGTCTTCTAACCACAGATTTCGTTGTGCATCATTTTCATTTGTGATTAGTCGTGATGCTCGTTGTTGCATGACTTATAACCACTTATTTCGTTGTTTCATTTTCATTCGTCATTACCTCAGGCATTTTTCCATGCCTTTTGATTTAGCTGTTCCTTAGAAAATTGAAAAAAAGGAGCATTGCGAACAGGATCCATTAATTAAGATGAAACTAAGATTAAGATTAATTAAGATGAAATTAATTAAGATTAATTAAGATGAAACTACCAAAGGCTACTTTATATTTCGAGGACATTGATATTAATACATATAGGTAAAAATATTCAAAAAAATAATACCCGGCCTCGTTCAATCAAATTCGTTATCATCACTATAATAACGACTTTCTGTTCCCAGATCATTCTCCAGTACGCATCGAAGGTGGTTGGTAGGGGACCTTGTGTACCAATATATGCTCTGGACTTTTGAAAACCATCAATAAAATTTGCATTTATATAATCACTTGACTTCTTTTGACCTGGCGGCAACTTTAATATGACACGAGTTTGATCATCTAAAAAAATTAATCAAAATAGAAAAGATTAAAAATGAAATAAAGAAAACGAAAGAAAGAGTAAAACACGAACCAAGACTGTGTAAAAGAAAACATCGTGAAAGGGGAGCCAATCGCCCCCCTCTCCAATCTTACATTTTGAAAATGCATTTTTTTTTATTTTATTAAACAATTATAAAAAACATCTTTATTTAAATCTTCATTAAATATAATAGAAAATAATCCTTGCTATCTCCCGTATTATTATGAATTGTGCCAATGAGTCGCTTTGTTCCGTGGGAACACTTCTCTGTTTTAGGATTTAAACAAGAAAAATACAAAGTATATTCCCGAACCATATTAAGGTCACATTCGTACCTAAAAAGTGACTTATACATGACTATAGTGCAATAGTTTATGTTCAACTTTCAAGCGTAATTTTTACAGCTTACCAATCAGAGTGAGTATTTAAGGCAAATATTTTTGAAATTAGAAAGGATGGAAACTTGCAGTAGCAGATATCGGGATGCTGAATCTCACAAAAAAATAATAAAAATACATAATATGATGAGGAAAAAATTTAATCTCACAAAAAAATAATAAAAATACATAATATGGTGAGGAAAAAATTTGAGAAAAAGTTAGTGTTGATATAGGCTTTCCAAAATATTTTCTCATCACTTTAAATCTCATGCGTGAGGTTATAATCAGCAGAAAACACGGATCATTCATAAATATTGGTTGCTATCAACGTGTAGAGCTATTACGTAGTCCGGACAACAAAATCTGGTAGCCAAATAATGTAGCTTTATAGTGATTAGAATCTTGATAGGTATATTTAATTATGGCTGTCCTCGGCCCTAATTTGTGGAGCAAACACCTTCGGCGAGGCTCTGAACCGTCACAGCCCATCCCCAAGCAGCACACCTGTCTCATCCCAGAGTGGGAAGACACATGCAGCAGCTCAAATGAGGGAAGATTGGAGGTTACTCACCGACGCCTTTATGCCTCCGGAGGCACAGGAGGAGCTAAGGTCTAAGGTAAGCAGCACACCTGAATCCGTCATAAAAAGGATATCATTAGCTGCACCAAGCTGTTCCGTTTTTAGAAAAATCGGTGATATAAAAGGAGGGGAGGGGGTGTTGCAAAATTATAAAAATTGTAGTACTAGATCCTTTTATCTGTGAAAGCGTGATTCTATCCCTGTGTAATATGCTTCTGCAAATTCCTTAGAATGTTAACTTATGTGCAAAATTTGTTCAGCCCAAAGGCCCATCATTTCATGAAAAATACTCAGAAGGAGCGGGAATTCCAGTCATGTCTTTGTTTAGTCTAAACCCTGACAGTTCTCCTGTCACAGAAAATATTATGATTTGTTTTACTTACCAAGAAACAGTGTTTCAATAAACTAGAACAAAATAGATAAGTGAACTAATAAGTAAACAAAGAAATTAAACAGGGCACAACATCTCTTTTCTAATGCGGCACAGTGGTCGGTAATACAGCACAATGGTCAGTTTTCTAATGCAGCACAGCTCGTCCTCATTGAGGCAATTCGCCCCTTTTTTAGTGCAGGCTATGACAAGTAGATTGCTAAGCCGTTCGTCACCACAGGTTGTGCGTAAATGTTTTTACATGGTTAAAGGGGCTGAGCAATCTTTTGTTCGCCAAAGGAGTTACCGGAAGAGTAAGACTAATATCAATTATAAGTTCACTGAAAGCCCTCGGCAGCTCGGACCGAACTTCGAAAATACCGAACAGGCGAATTGCTATCGAATAAGGTAGTGATTTCACAGCCTCATTCTGCGAGGGAAGGGCTAGATAGTCGATGCCAAAAGTTGGGTAGAGACTACACAAATTTTGCACTTCTCTTTAAAAGAATATCCGGTAATTCTGGGTTCAGCACAGACACAGTTTCGTAGAGGTCGGTATTTTCCATGAAGCACGCGTCAATGATGTTGATGAAACGATCAACTGAGAAATGGACAAGTCTAGCTTAGTCACTGCAAAAAGAAGGTTGGAAATTGGAAACTCCTTTATGCCTGTTAGCTGGAGCCCGGAAGCCTTTGGCCAAAATAACGAGAGTAGTGAATAATATTTTATAAGACTCTTTCGCCCTTTTCAACTCATTTCCAAAAAAAAAAAGGTTGACACCGCACTTTTGTTTTGAGCGCATAGACATATTTAATGAATTCTTCTGGCTATGAATTATTGCAGGGAAATGGCAATTAGCAGGGATGTACTCTTTTTACACCAAAACTTTTCTTTTTCATTGGATTTTATGAAATGCCATACTTTTCTCTATCAATGTCTTAACACACGGGGCATCGATTCATTGAATAGTATTTGACTAACTATACCTGTAAAAATGCATATCATAAAGCTCAAAACGAGTTCAATATTCATACATATATGTCTGACTAGGTCTTTTTGCCCTAGAAGCAAGACCATATTCAGTCAATTCATTTGACTAAAGGCAGCATAGATAATCTATGCCTAGATAGGGAATAGGCCTCATTTCATAGGCAAGCATAAATTGAAGGGCATGTTTTTGGACCTAGTCTCCTCCCAAAATTTCAAGATTTTTCCTATATTTTGCTATATTGTCATAAGCTATGTCTGTCTCTAGGGAATTGGTACATTTTCCCCTTGCCTCATTTCATCCCTGAATGGATGTTGGCCACTCAGGTCATACCGATGAAAATAGAAAAGAGGCAACATCACTAAACACAAACATAATTCATTTTGTACCTGTTAGTAATTTTGCAGAAAACCCCCGGATAAGAACCCCATAATCCTTGCCTTTCTTGACAACTTTTTCAATTTTTCCCTTTATTCTTGACCTTGAAAACTTATAAATGCGAGTCTCCAGAAAAGAGAAAGAATAGTTACAGGGACGTCGTTTCGGGGGGGGGGAGTTTACCCCCTCCAATAATTTGGATAAAAAAAACTATTATATAGCCCATGCCTTTTGACGATCCGGATAAACCTCTCTCCTCCCCCAATAGAAATGCTGCAACTACTCCCCTGAATAGTTCTGGAAAAGAGAAAGGATCCTTACGTGATAAAACGAGAGACGAAACTTTATGTATAATTAGTATATTAACATACCATTATTACTGCACTAATTTAAGATTCATATTAAGCTATATTTTTATGGTTTTTGCACAATATCTCCGTTCTATATAATATGGAAATTAAATGCAAGCCTAATGAATTACACAGCCAGAAATCTCAAATGTTTTGGGCAAAACAAATATATTGCAAATTAATCACGAAATTAAGATTTTGAAGACACAGGGGCATAAATATGAGGAGGGTTAGTAGTAAAAGTCAGACCCCTTCCTCAAATGGGTCTGAAAAGCTGCTCTTTGAGTTATTCTCTATTATTCGTATTTACCTATGTCACCTACTTAAGCCGCGTTTTCAGGCTCAGCGGGTTCGAACACGGGTTGTTCTCGTCTAGTGCATCAATCGTTGTGCATCAGTGCATCTAGTGCATCAAACATGGGGTTGAAACTTCGAACCCGCTGAAACTAGATGAAAAACTTGAAACTAGACGAGAACAACCCGTTTTCGAGCCCGCTGAGCCTGAAAACGCGGCTCAGGTGTCGAACAGGGGTTGTTCTCGTCTAGTGTATCAAGCGTTTTCACAAAGCGGGTTTTCGAGGAGAACACGGGGTTGAAACTTCGAACCCCGCTGAAACTAGACGAGAACCCGCCTAGCCTGAAAACGCAGCTTTCGACTATTTTATGAATAATATAATATTTGACTCATTAAAATTCAAAATGTTCTCGTGGAGTAGCCCCTTTCACCCCTTCATTATTACTCTGACAATGACCCATATTTAGAAAGAATAGTTACATCACTAAATACACATAAAAGTCATTTTTTACATGCTAGTGATTTTGCAGACAACCCTCGGGTAAGAACCCCAGAATCCTTGCCTTTGTTGACAACTTTTTTAACTTGTCAACACCCCCTACCCGATACTATACCCTAGGACTCTGTAGCTTTGAGTTCTTTCGCGTCAGCTTTACTAAATGTGAAGGAATTTTGATGGTTGTATTACCTGCAAAGGAAAGGAATTGCTTTCCTTATCTCATTAATAAAAACAATGGTAATATAGAGAAATTAGATAAAAAAAAAGTTAACTTACATGCCACAATATTATGATATCTATTTTTCCCCTTGTTGTCTGGATGCATCGAATGGTCTGTAGTAGTTTTTGTACTCAAGTTACCACTTTGCACTGCTTCATATTCCTTACTAAAACCAATATCACCATCAGCATGAAGTGCTATCACATGCTTGGGGAATAGCGGTACGGGAATTGGCCCCTTTTCTTCGGGCGGATCTCCATCCTCAGATTCAGCTTTAATCACAGCACTCCCACCATCCCATGCCACTCCAACTCCGTTTGGAGGCGTAGGAGGAGGTGCATCATCAAGATAATAATAAGCAGCTTGAAAATATTTTCTAAAAGGAAAACAGGACATATCGTCAAGGAATGGCTTCAATATAACTGATTTACTGACAAACTGATAAAAAAGATTAACCATACGTGACTTGGCACCTGATCTGATTTTGATAAGAATACCAAATATAACTTCCGCCACGACCTGTATTTTGCATTTCTATGCTTATCAGCTCGATGTAATTAAGTACAAAAAAAAATTCATTTATAATCACAATTCAAGACAAAAAGAGAAGAAGCAAGTCTCAAATGAAGAAAAACAAAATGTGCATATTGTTGATAATAGAACTTTTTTCTGACTTAAACCTTTTCGCATGCTAACCGCGGTTGCGAGTGCAATCCGTGGCTGGGGGCAGATAATGCGACGCTTCCCGTCCCCCCCCCCCCAATTTCACCAGGCACCCGTTAAAGTTGGGTCGATTCTGGCTGAGCTAACAGAGTAACATCCCTGACTCGCGTTCCAAACCAAATAACCAGCAACACCCGAACTCGAACCCCTGTACTCATGATTAAAGTCTAGCACGCTAACCATTCGGCTAGGATGGCAATAGAACCACCTTATTAAATAAGTTGCCTTGGTAAAATGGTATTGATGCTCTCTTCTGGTGACAAAAAAAGGAGTTTAATGATTGCTGTTCAAGCCAGCACCAAGTGAAAACAGTCAAAAGATCCAAAACGCCCTAAGTATCAAGACTTCACCTACAAATGGCGTTGTCTGAGTACTATAAGACTGTTTATTTTACAAGGCGATTGCCAAGACAAAATCTTATTGATAGTGCAAAAACACATTTTAGTTACCCGATTGCCCATAATCGGGAAAAAATAGCCAATACAATATCCATAAAATAATCAATTTTTTTTTTAATATTTTGGCTCAACACACAAAAAATCAACTTTTTTTTGTTTTATTATTTGTTGTTGTTTCGCTAAGCATCTATTGTTTCTATTTTATATTATTTGTTCTTTTTTGTAAGACAATTTAGAAGCATTTAAAACGGTAAAGGCCTTTCTACAAAAAAAGGACGACCTAATTTAACAAACATACTGAGTATAAAAAAGCTTTTTATAAGCATAGCAAACACATTTTCTCTTTGACCCACAGGATCTTAACAGTTTCAAGCGACCACTGGCCCACAAAATTTCTCCAATCATCGGATTCTGATAATTTTGAAAACGTCCCCCTTGCGTACCTTACTTAGTGAGTACGAGCATACCAAGATTACTTATCGACAAACGCCGATTACTTATCATTAGCATTTCGCGATATGCAAATGATGTCAGATATCAGTAGGATTCCTACTTAAAACATTCTCAATTAGTTGTCGGATTAGTTATAGGTCGTGATAGCCCGAAAAAATGTAGAATAAATGAAGATAACTGACATCACATGTAAGCAAACAATTCAATCCTTCCAAAAATGAGAAAAACATCTGAACTACTATGCATAGTTAAAAAAAAAAGGGAGAAAGAATGTGAACAGCAGCAAGGACGTATCCAAGGGGGGGGGGGGGGGGGGGGGGGTTGACGACCCCCCCCCCAAAAAAAAAAGTCTGACTCGTAAAAACGTATCAAAAATGGATATAAGCAAATTTTTTACGTGTTTTTAGTTTTTTGGTACCCCCCTCCCCGAAAAATAATCCTATATACGACCCTGACCTTATGGAATCCGTAAATAAGATGCGTTTACCATAATATAAATATATAAACAGTAGCGAAAATTCCTATACTCTCCGCTTAAGATTTTTAGGAGATATCAGTCACATACCTTTCTTCATGACTACACCTTCTTTAATATTTATGCTGTGGAAACAACTGAAGCTATTGCTGTGACACAATAGGAAACTTCCCTTTCCACGCGCTTGAGGTGTATCATTTTTGAGCAAATATTCGCTACTGTTTAATATTTATACTGTGTGCGTTTACCATGGAATATACCTGATTACTGCTGTTATTCGCCTAGTTGTCCATAAGCGTTTCAGCAACCTCATGACTGGATTTGTATTTGTTGTTGGCTTTTACACGTTACAACTCGGAGAAGTAACTTTGTCAGATAAAGGCTGCTAGACCACACTCATTATTACAAAATTAAAATATTTCAAATCTTTCGGTTTTTATGGACATAAAAAACACATCAGGAAATAGAAGGAAACGAGGCAAAACAGTATTTTCAAGAGACCAGAAAATTCGTGTTTGAAATCTAAAAATTACTAAATTTACGTTGTCTTGTCAAAGTGAAGTATTGCAGTAAACCATTGTCGGTTAACCAAGGAAAAGAGCTGCGGGAGCAACTCTTTGTTCAGCAATCTGTGGAAGGTATTGAAAAATATAATTTTGGCTTTGCAAATAATTAAGCCTTAAACGTATGCATGCAATGCGCCCTTAAATGTATCGGAAAGAAATAAAATGTTCCATCTCCGTAGAAAAGATGGAACTAAAATTTTTGAATCCTTAATTATGTAGGAGTTCACACCACCTACGCCCACAAGCAAAATTTACCAATCCTTCATCGACAAGGATAACCTACAAGAAGGGACTTAAAAAAATTACACTGTGCTTAAAGCCAGTTGAGCCTTATCCTTTTTAACCTTTAATGTCGTTACGGCCTAATACTTACAATATCATCTTAAAGAGTGTAGTTAGTACTATTTATCTATTTCTAACTTCCAGAATCATGCAGCTGCAGCTACTCTTTACTATAATAATTACAAAACTACGTCATTGTGGTACATTTTCATTTACAATGGCAGCGTAACTGCATAAAGGCAAATTTTCTCCCCCTCAAATGTATAAGAAAGAACGGAAATGTAGACTAATTGTTTGTCATAGCTTAAAATGCATATCAGGAAGCAGTAATGGGTACACCAACTAGGACAAGTTGGTGTACTAGGACACCAATTAGGAGAAGCAACCACTTCATTGACAAAGATGAGTACGGTTTACCAACCGAATGCTACTTTCAAATGTCTAAATTATCTCAGATTTTAATCAAAATTCTTTTAATGTGCGAATTAAACTGAAGTTGTTAACCCCTCGAAACCTTTTAAACGATATATACCATGGAAGAGCTCAAAACATGCAGTACGAACTTATAAAACTTATTTGGTATTGTGAAGTTATCCGTCGCTTTTCATAATCAGACTACTATAGATAGACGCTGCTAAAACAAAAGGTAAACCAATTAGTAGAAGTGCATAAACCCTCGTCCCGGCAGACGACCATGGTCTAACAACTGATTCTGACCTCAAATTCCTCAACTTTCTTTGAAATCTGTTTTCCCAATTCCAAATTAAATTAATTTGCAGAAGTTTCTAACTCATGAGCAAAGAAGATGACGAAATAACATCCTATTCTTACTTGCAAGTCCACCTCTGCTGTAAACATGAAAGCGTATTTTTCGTGCCCACAAATGCGTTAAAACATATATTAGGTACATCAACTAGCAAAAGATGACATCCCCTCATCGGCAATATGACCAAGACATAACAGCCAATTGTTACCAACAAAGCTCTTGCTTGCCTGAAAATTTTTACCATATTATATGTACCACAATACCTAAGTTTTCGACATCGAAATTTTTGAATTTGTGTACCGTGCAAACAATTATTTTTACGAAAAACAAGATATCATCAACTTTGATCAGGTCATCAAGGACTATTGGCCAGTGTTAAAAGAACATACCTGTCTTAGTTCAAATTTGATTATCTTACCGCGAGGCAACTGTCATCAACGAAGACTTACATGACACAGATGACTTAGAAAGGAGCGAAAGGAACGCTCTAACGCCTTTGGCGATGGGGCCAGGAAACCGTCGCACCTCTTAAGCGTTCTCCGATTTTATTCCAATTTCAAGTTAGAATTGGTGCCTCCCTGCTTGACTGCTAGAACGCAGATTTCCAGTCGAAAGCAGAAACATGGCTCGATGGAACGAAAGCTTGACTGTATACCTTCAGATAGCCATATCAAAGATAGACTATAAAACTCCATTTTCACTCAGTCACTGTAGGTTCTGGTTCAATTATTAGCGAAGACCATCCCTTTTGGCCTCAAGTAAGAATTATGCACAGCTATCCAAACTGTAATTTCACGCTTAAGCAATAAACTGAGATTTGTGCATTAAAAAAACAAACAAAAAAAAAACACAATATAGACAAAGTGTTACTCCTGTAACAAAATTATGAGAGGTATCAGTTTTAACAGTTATATTTGGTATTCCAATTAATGGTTTAAGACTTCATTTTAATCATCCATCTCCCTTGAGGAAGTCAAACAAAACTGGTTGAATCGAAGAGAAACAGATAGTTTATTTGCCAAAAAAAATGTTGTAACTAAGAAAACAAAATTCAATCCTTTTACTGGCAGAAAATTTCACACAGCCGAGCCAACCAGAATTTAACAAAGGCAGACCTGGCAAAACAATCAGGTAGAATTTAAATACTGGTTTAAAATTCCACAGGGGATGTTTCAAAGTCATCTTATTTATTTGCAAAACGATTATCACACACTACTTACATTTTATGCAAAAAAAAAGTTAATATAAAATAAGAACGTAAATAACAGAAAATTATTTCTTGAGAATTGAGTTATTAGTACTCATTAAGAAAACAATATTAGTTTTCAAGGAGGAAATACTTCCCCGACAAGAAATACATTCCCGTTTAATGGCACAATTTGGATTTTCAATTGTGTTAGATTCTGACAACAGTCAAATATGTGGTATCTCGACTTCAGCTTATTCAACAATAGAGGATGCCACAAGTGGCGTTCAGACAGAAAACCCAGTCGTGGATCAAGGTTCAAACTTCAAATCTTGAATTTGATTGGTCAAAACTTTATTAAATCTAGATCTCATTCGTCGAAAGTTCAATAAAGTTAACATTATGACCTCGTTGTCCTCATTTATTTCCAATTTTACCAGAAATAATTTATTTCCAATTAGTCCAGAAAAAAGGAATATCGTGGTTGGCTAATAAAAATTTGATTACGCCACAGAAGTAAACCAATTAAACCGAAGAAAACTTTTAACCCCACAACTAATGGAGTAAGCCTTCTTCTTTTTGGTTGAAATGTCTTGGTTTGCTCGAAACAGTAAACCTGTCAAAAATACCCATGAGTGACGGTATAATCAATTATTGGGGGCTTACCTATGTGGATAATTTCCAAAGAATCTTTTTTTAGATATAGCTTAGAGAGTAATTATTAAGAAAAGAAAAAATGAAACAACAGAAAATCTGAATGGGAAATAACATATAAAAACCCAGGCACTTTTAAAAGTGAATGAAGAGTCCAGAAAAGACAAGAACTGTATCCTTTACTAAATAAGGGCATAATTGCCCGTTAGCCAATTAAAACAGCCAACGCAATATACATCATAATTAAGATCGGGTAAGGTCGTGAAATGGCAATTGTAAACGACAAAGACAAAATAATCTAGCCATCCATACAAGAGAATATTACAATCAATAGAAATATATGCAATTATTCATTGAAAGAATTAGAAAAACAGTAGAAGGTTACAAGTTATCAATTAGGGCTTATTATTTTGGGCGGATCCAGAGGGGGGCGAGGCCCCCTCCCCCTAGCGTAGTCTACAGTAGTCTAATTTACTTAATTAAGTCAAGTTTGCGTTAATTAAACTTGCTCCTAACGCAAGTATACCGGATCAACCTATTTTGCACCCCCCCCCCCCTAAATTTTTTTTATGAACCTATTTTGCACACACACACCCCTAAAAAATCCTGGATCCGCCCCTGACCCTTACA
The DNA here is from genome assembly GCF_049724085.1 of Artemia sp. Qi Xiang Cuo. NCBI lineage: Eukaryota > Metazoa > Arthropoda > Branchiopoda > Anostraca > Artemiidae > Artemia > Artemia sp. Qi Xiang Cuo. Next base: position 102,378,628 of record NC_142794.1, on the reverse strand, counting down.
TACAAAAATACAATTGAATTTTTTTTTTCATAAAAGCTATCAAGAGCTTTTAAAGAGTTAAATCGCTTTCATAAAATACGCCAGAATCCTGACAAAAAAAAATCCTGGATCCGCTCCTGACTCTGACATACAAAAATACAATTGAATAATATTCCATTTTTCATAAAGGCTATCAAGAGCTTTTAAAGAGTTAAATCGTTTTCATAAAATACGCCAAAATTAAAAATATTGATAACATTATGTCAAAATTAGTCGAAATGCTTGAACAAATAGCATTCAGAAAGGAGATATGGAAAAATAACTTCACACGTCAAATCACTACAGTACTACTATTACAAAATGATTTTTTATTTCAAAAACGGCACATAAAGAAATAAGGAGGAAAGGTGGTCACCTGTTTGAAATTTAGGTGTTAAGAAAACAAAACTTATACTATGTCTTTCAATCGACCATTTTATTGAGATGAAAAGGGGAGTTTTAGTTTAGATGAACGAGGGGGTCGATGTCTAAGGGGAGAAACTGACTGGGGAAATGTGGATTAGCTCAACTGTTCTACAATATTACCAAACGCAGGCAAATTTGTATTCCCCCTTCCTCATCAGTAGGGAGATCGGCTCCCAGAAGAAGGGAAATATAAGGACGTTTTTCAATTAAAGATAGTTCTGGGTGCTTTAGCACTTTTAAAAGAGATAAATAAATTTAAAACAAAGCCACAGCCCATGGATATAGGAGTGGTATAAATATAGGAGTCTGTGACAATTGACAATAGCATATTGACATAAGGGAGAAACAAAATAAATGAGCAACAGACACATTTAAAGAAACAAAATAAATGAAAGAAGCACGTAAAACAGAAAACAAGTTTGATATCCTCGTTAAGTAGTCAAAGGAGCATCATTTTTATCTTTATACTCCAAGCTAAGCAGTTGGGTGAAATGTTGCACTTTGACAGATAACAACTAATAATAAATAAAAACTACTACTAATAATAATAACAAAATATAGAAAAAAAATAACTAATAATAAAAACAAAAATATAATAATAAAGTTATAATAATAATAACAATTAAGTTATAATAATAATAAAACTACTAATAAATTTCTTCTTTTTTTGGTCCTTTTAGACAAGTAGGGGGACAAATTTCGATTGAGGAAATAATTCAACGTCACAATAAGAAAATAGTGAAAATTTTGTTAAATAATAAATTTGTATTAAATAATGATAATAAACTACCTATACCACAGTAGATTGAAGGAGACATCTTTACAATTGAAATTCGACAAACCATAAAATCGCGAAGAAGAGAAAACGAGTTCTCTCATCTTCGCGATTTTATGTTTTGTCATGATTAGCCAGTGTGGTCTCAGAAATTATTCATTTACATAAATTGAAAGTATATATTCAAGATAAATAAACGAAATTCACGTGAAACAAAGCGTGCATCCATCATTTATTTCCTATTTTATTATCACCACAACGCAGACAGATTTCCCTTGTGGCGCAGTTATGACACAACAAAATGAACAGAATAAGTGGAAAATGTATAAACAAGAGAAAAAAATGTATAAATTAAGGGAGTGTGTAGGACCAGGGAGAAAAACCTTCCCCCCCCCCTGTGCTATTTACAGTATCTATTTTGGGATGGGGTATACTTTTTTTTTCTTATTGAACATTAATGCCCTTTTTGACAAAACACCGTAGAACCTCTTTTTTTTTAGAGCAACGACGTAGAGCTAGTATATTTATAAAAAAAAAAACATATAGACCAAAGAAACTATTTCGGATAGTACTTAGTTTATTTACAAACTCATAAATGATTTATTTGGATAAACATGAGAAAAATCAGTGGTTTTTTTTATAAAGCAACGTGTCGTCCCGATATCCCCCAACCCCAAAAATATATTAGAGCAGCTAATAAAGAGGAACAATTACAAATACTCAAACATAATTTATTTTACTGATAGAGAACATAAAATGCAGATGACGCAACTAAATTTTTTCTTCAAGTACGATTTTTACAAAATCCAAATTCCTTTTTTTTTCTTTTAAACTTTCATTGCAAAAAACAAAAATAAATAATAACAAATGATGAGCCCGAAACTTTTTTTCATTTCACTTCAGTAATTCAATTGGATTGGTCACTGTTAGTTTTTTTTTTTTTTACTTGTGCATTTATATTCGAAAAACAGATTTTTGCAACTGATGTTTCTTCATGAACAATTTTAAAGACTCCAATTTATAAGTTTGCATTTCTTATTTTTACTCCAAACTTTATTACAAAAAAAAATTATAAAACTAAAACTTGTCTCATTACAGTTTAGTAATTCATTGTACTAGTCAATATCAATTTTACATATATATATATATATATATATATATATATATATATATATATATATATATATATATATATATATATATATATATATATATATATATATATATATATATATATATATATATATATATATATATATATATATATATATATATATATATATATTCCCTAAAGCTCATTTTTGCAACCGATTTACTTCTTAAATACAATTTTTTAAATATAATTTGTAAATCTATTTTTCTTACCTTTACTCTAAACTCGAGCAACAAAAAAGTGATAAGCCCAAAGCTTATTTCCAAAATAGTTTCATTTAGCGCATTTTATATGCATCAATGTTCGATGCATGAGTCCAAACGATTTCAACATTTAGGAATAATCCAGTAGTAAAATAATGATATCAAGCATTAGTTTCTAAACTAATTTTTTCCCAAGAAGGTCGAAACAGATGTATGCTTTTCTCCTGCAAATAATATGGTCCAAAGACGATGTTATGGACAACTTCGGTAAGGCCCTATTTCATTTAATGTACTTTAGCACTTTTTTTATATAATGGAACTCATGTTAATACTGGCATTCGGAAAGCAATTTGATCAAAAATTTGAAAAAAAGTCACTTTGGTATTTACTTAAGACTAAATTACTCTACTGCTTTTCTGATCCAGTACAGCTTTTCTTCTACATCTTAAATCTTTACTCTAGATTGTCGAGAAATGGTTTGAACTGATCAGAAAGCGTTTTTCTACAGACCCCAAAAGCTGTGTTGCTGTGCAGTGTGTTGCTGGTCTTGGACGAGCTCCTGTATTAGTTGCAATTGCCTTAGTTGAACTTGATATGAAATATGAAGATGCTGTTGAACTTATTAGACAGTAAGTCGCAAAATAATTTCTACACAAATTTAGCGAAAATATTCTACCAAAGATTAATGATTACTCTGGAAATAACCCATCAGCTTCCAGTTTGGACCATAAAGTTCCTGCCACTCAATTGGCAGGAACTTTATGGATATTGACACATGAAGTTTATGGAAATTGAGTCACGAAGTTAAAGAAAAATTTACATACGGGTTTTTATTCATGCTTATCATTTTCGAAAAGAGAAAAAAAATGTTGCTTTATTTCAAAATGACTCAAAACTGAGGAAATAAATTTCACAGGCAAAGCCAGTTCTCATATCTAAGACATTTTTAAGCCTTGAAACGCCTAATTACAACTGGTTTTGCAACAGTAAGCGAAAATCTAGAATCACAGCTTATTTCAGCGGTTACCCAAAAAATTTGCTCAAAATTCGAGTGATAACAACAAAAAGCAGTTCTGCTAACGACTCCCTGCGACACCAAACCACATCACGTTGATACAAAGTTTAATACTTCCCCTTTTTTGCCTTATTCTCATATTATCTATCATTCGACGGCTTCTTGTACAAACCCCTCCTTTTTTCAACCAACTGCGTTACTAACTTTCTTCCCCAAAGACAGCTTCTACTGCTTTGCAAATTATTATCCTAAAACTATTCTATCCATCCTCCGATAAAATTAAAGTTCAAAATAGGGATAAAATTCTTTTTAATAGACAGTGTATGGAAAATTCACAAAAAATACCAGATATTTCGGTTACTGTATATGTGACCGAAATATCTGGTATTTTTTGTGAAGAGTTTTACTACTGATGACGGTCACTGTATATATGACCGAAATATCTGGTATTTTTTGTGAATTTTCTATACACTGTCTATTAAGAAGGATTTTATCCCTATTTTGAACTTTTATTTTAGCGTCATGGAAAGGCAGTGTGGTCTCCGAAATTATCTATATCCATCCTCCATATTCTCAAATTTAAACTCTTTAGTTTTACAAACTTCCCAGCCTTTTGATGGGCCACACTTCAACCACTGTGAGTAACGTGGCTTCTAATATTCCTTTCTTCCTAAATTTGTACAATCGCAGAACAACGACTAACAGAGAGGAGGCAATTAGTCTTTAAAATGGTGCATCAAGTGTTTTCATTGGTGAATCTAGTCTATAAACCGAAGAACCGCATCAAACAAGACTAAATTCCACAGAGCAACAATAACAGGTTATTTAGAAGATGGATCCCCCCCCCACTCATACATGAAGATGAATGAGTAGAACGTAGAATACGTTGCCTGCTGCTGCACCATCAATACTCTAAATACTACAATTTTTGCCCAAAAATATTACAATTTAAGTGGTTTTTGCTGGCCCCGGGGGGCTTGCCCCTCCCTCTAGATCCGGACCTGACAAAAGCAGAATTTATTAAATCACCTAGTTGACTTTCAATAAACACCAGAAAAACAGGGAATACATCAGTGCTACACATGCAAAAATGTGATTTTACTTGTTGTTCGAGATGGGGGACTACATACCGAGTAAAAGTTTACACCAATTTCAATAGCACATTTTTCAGGGCAAAGTTACAATAGCCCACTTTTTGACTTCAATCTGATCATTTTTGAAGAGCTTAAAAAATTCTAAGAAAAAATATCATAACTACAAGTTATTGCTGTTTAGTCAGAATGAAAATCATATTCCAAGAAATGTAACGTGGAAAATTTATGTCATTACACGTTCTTTTATCTTTTTTTCTTTTGGTTACTATGGACCGTGGTGTGTTCTTTACTAGGTTATAGCTACTACCACCATCATTATAATGACAAGAGCACATCTACTTACCAATTAAACATGGCATATTTGCAATTGCTTCTCATAAAATAAAAATTGCTCGTCTTCATCAGTCAACCCCTTTGATACCCAAATCATAACTTAATTAACCCAATTATGCTTACATACTTTATTACAGAGCTAGTCGGATCCGATGTCTCCCCTTAACAGCTAAGTTTATTTTTTATGCAACAATGAACAGAATTTGCTATACTGATACATAACTGAATATCATAACTGACATTATAAGGACTGAATTTACACAAATGTAGGGGGAGCAAGGATTTGTTGCAATTTATGAAAAAAAGATACAACAAGGAATTTTTCGACATCTTGGAGAGGATTTTGTTTTTTCGTTTCTTTTTTTCAAAAAATACCAACTTTTTTATTCTAGAAGAGGGCGACAAATCTAAGGGGGAGTTGCCCCCCCCCCCCAATTGGCACTCCTGTACCGATAATCACACTTAGACAATTGATAATACCTCCAAAGAACGAAGGCTAAGATGACAAGCATAAGAGCAAACGTAGCGCAGGCCATTCCAGCAACCATACCAGACGTGATTTCACCCCTTTCGAGGAAATTGGCAATACTGTCCTTGAAAGACATAGGTCGACCACAATCATGTTGAACAAGAACCTTCCTTGCTTCGGAGTAATTACCGAGATGAACAAATTGGGGGTTGTTTGTGCTTCTTGTCCCTGCTCGAATTCGAATTTCGTACATGGCATCACTCGTCAAATTCGGTATTAACATCTGTAAAGATAAAATACTTAATAAAAAGGATAGAACAAACTAGATTTTACCCTAATTTAACCAAACCTTTTTGTTTTTCTCACACAAAAGGACACACTCGAGGCGGATGTTGGTTTTAGTTTATCTCGTTTAAGCTTGTAATTTTGCTCAGTCCTGAATGATACGGTTTTCAAAATATATTTTAAAAATATATTTTAAATAATATTTTAAAAATATAAATTTATTTTAAAAATTTATTTATTTTAAATTTATTTTAAAAATTATTTTAAAAACATATTTTAAAAATTATTTTAAAAATATATTTTAAAAATTATTTTAAAAATATATTTTAAAAATATATTTAAAAATATATTTTCTCGTTTAGTTTTCTCGTTTTTATCACAAGTCGACTTTTATTTTTAGTCTGCAAGTTAGAATTGCTTAAGTTGGTTATTAGATATATAACCAAAATATTCAATTACTATCTTCTACAATTCACTCTCTTTTAACATTTCCTTAGAGTATCATTCCCTTTATTGCCTGTACTAATAGAGTTGCAACAAGATAAGAGACTACACTAGAAAGAAAAAGAAAACGGCTTTATCTCTGAACACTGAAAAGTAAACGAATAATTTCCTGCTGTGCGGAAAAAACTAAAGTTTCTTAAGACTAAAAATGAAAGATTGGGGCGGTCACGACATAGTCATCTCTGAATGGTTAAAAATATGTTAAGAGATATCTAATGATTTCATTCTGTACAAAAAGATATTTTTGCACAGAATGAAAGTATTTTCTTCTTTTAGCGCATTTCTATGCTAGCATATTTGGCGTTATTTTTTTTTCCGATATTTTGTTTTATTCTTCTTAGTTTTTGGTAAATCCTGTAGTTTAGAAACTCAAAACTTACCGAATTACAATAAATATTCAAGTCAGACTTAAAAGGAACAGAAACTACCACAAAAAGGAGTAAAGCTAACACCTACTACGCCTTCTAAAGATAAGAACCTCATTTGCGCCTTACTGAAAACGACTTTTTTTTAGCTGAGTGTCTTTATTTGTCATAAAATTAATCATCAAAACAAGAAGAAAATCGCCATAATAACTAAGATAGTCTATTAAATATAACAAATGAAATGTAGATTCGCAGTTTAATATACTTAAATTTATAAAATGGGAAATATTTAAAATGTATTTTGTTATTTCTCCTAGAAAACTAAAAATATTTCTCTAACTCATAATTAGCCTTCAAAGTGCAGGTTAAAAAACCTTTAGCCCCCCTCCCACTACCCCAAAAAAACATACTTGATATAGGTCTGCAGGGAGCTTTTCGAGCCTATCACATCGTAACTCCCAGCTTTGTGCAGTTTTGCATTTCTCGATATTTTCTAATCATTCTCATACTTTGCTTTTTACAAGAATGGGGGTTGGACAAGGGGAAGTGACATTGAAAAATACAAGTTTTTGTAAGTGCCTACTTTCATGTTGGACTTGATGCCTAAACTAAAGATGGCATGAAGCAAAAAATTTCCTCAGAAAAAGTTTAGTATATGAACTTATGGAAGACAATCCTCAGTCAATCAGATTCTACTAATATCTCTAGTCCAGATCCTTTAGAGTGAGAATAGCTTAAACTTGTCCAATTTATTATTATTTTTTTAACCCACTGAAACATTATCTTGGCACAAAGTAATGAACAGTTTCAAGAATGATATATATCTTCGCTCACAGTATTTTTCTTTTGTGGTGATTTTTTTCTGTAATATATTTTTGAACCATAAACCTTTTCTAAATTCATTTACATATGGAACAAACCCCAGTAAAATCGGTTTTGAACTATTTTATTGACTTCCACGATTTTCCATCAAAAGCACATTTCAAACAAACCATATCATTTCAAATACCTGAAAAAGGACCTTTGAGGACCTTTGAGTCCTTTCTATGGTTTCCTTCACATTTTTTCTTTATATAGTTCAACTTTTCCTGCCCTTTTGATATATTTGCCTCGCATTCCTGAAAAACAAGGCACCAAGAAGTATCTACCTTGTCAGGCTATTGCGATTTTACAAAAACCCATTCAAGTAACTACTAGCATTATTCTAGCGCGCTCTATTTCTTTCGGTAAAATTCTAGATAAGGGGCTTTAAGCAATCTTGCCAAGTAGTTGAGTGAGGCAAATAAAATATTCAGCAATACTTCTAGAGCCTAAACTATAATGCACAAAGGTGCTTTTTTAATTCCCCTGCTAAGCCACTGGCCTTTAATGGACGTTTACAAATTTAATGTTATAAATATGTTCAGAACATAAACATGTGTGACATGAACATACATTTGTGAACATAACATGCTTAGAAATATATCTACAGCATACAAAAGGCTAAAAGAAAGTGTTTTGAAGCTTGTAATTTTGCTCAATCCTGAATGATACGGTTTTAAAATATATTTTAAATATGTCGTAAATATGAAAAAAAAAATCCAAATATGGCTTAAATCCTACCAAATCATTAGAATTATCAAAATCCAGAGTGGAATTAAAATAGGCCCAAGCCTAAATAGCAGACCTTAATTGCTTTTTTAATGAATAGAGAGCGCAATTAGTAATACCAGGCCAAAATTGTCTTATACAAAGAGGAGAAACTACCCTCTCAACCCCAATAGAATATAAAACTTGTCATTTTGGATCACTTGAAGATCCAAATCACTGATCACAGGATGAAAAATTTTTAATTTTGAAAACAAAAATTATTTTGATGTTCTTTGTACTTCAAATTTAAGCTAATTTCAATTGCCTTACAGACAAGTATAATTCTACAATGTTTCTTTTATTTCTACTATGCCTATTTTGTAACCATTTATTTTATCTCAAAGGGAGGAATAAAAATCCTCCTTGTGCATCATTTCTGTTAGTTTAAGTTACCTCCTGTACTTTAATGCCACATCCTAATTCATTTAATTGATTTAAGAACTAATTTAAACAATTGGCGTTTGTAAAAAATAAAAAAACAGTTTGTAAGGCTCCAACTGTTTTCCATCTTGTGGGGCTTTTAAAAATTCAATCTTTCTAAGATAATTTGTTGATTAAAATTAGAATCAATTTAGTATATAAATGAAAAAACTAAACTTCCTAAAAATTAAAAACAAGTTGTGTGGCTACCAGCAATTATTTATCTTGTCTGGATATCATGATTTTATACAAACTTATTAAACAAGTGCACCACTTATTTTTCACTATGTTCAACAGCAAAAAGCTAATTTTGTCTACAAAAATCAGATCAAATTCCATACCATATAATCATTTCTGTTATTTGTTGAAGCAACTTCCTGCACTTCAAAGTCCCAATCTTTCTCATTTCTATACTCAATATAGTAGTAGTCAATTGAGTTTGAAAAATAAAGAGGTCGCAGCCACTGTATAAAAAGAACTGTATCAGAGTAACAAGTCAAGTTGGCTATCTTCGGCGCTGAAGGAATGCCCACATCAGTTTTGACAAAATGGTGTTCTGACGGCTCCCCATCATTCTCAGATGTAAATGCCTTGACCCACAGCTTATATTCTGTGTTGGATTCTGCATAAGAAGAAAAATGTAAAACAGATTGACTTACTTGTAATTACTAATACAGTATCACATGAGCAAACATTATCCCTTATCCATAATTGAAATTTTACATAAATAGATGAAAATTAGTCAAAGAACTAAATTTGACCAAATACCTACAAAAAGAGTAATTGCAAAACAACAAAATCATTCATACTATGGAACTCTAATTCACGTACTGCGATTTACAACAAAAGACCTTAAAAAATGCATCAAAAATTTGTCTATGGATTTTGTTGTTTTACAAGTCAGAAAAAATTTCGGGGGAGGGGGGTAGTGGTCAAACCTTCCCTCCTGGATACGGCCTTGCCTATTATATCACAGTTCCAGTGAGTGAAACCATCACCTGCATTAATATTTATGGATAATGGGTAGAGACATAAGGCCTGTTCTTCTGCACTAAGGTCTTACATTTAAGATCTCACATCTTTCTGCAAAGATTTCTGTTCTTTTAACTCATCTTTGTTCTAAAATCTTACAGCCCACTGATGTTAGCAAAAAGTGGGAAAGACGCCATCTTTCTACCATATGGAACCATGATGAGAGAACTTTGATGATATACTCATCATTGTTCTTTGACTGCTGATCAGAGCAGAATGATGAAAGACGTTTGCAAAAGAACGCTATAAGATCTTAGTGCTAAGATTTTACTTTTAAGCGTTCTTTTTCAAAAGATGTAAGATCTTAGCACATAGATGAGCAAAAGAATGGCCCTATTGTTTTACCTCTGGGGACTAGTAATGTTATGCAACTAGAAGGCCGAAGGGTTGATTTTCCAAGCCAGTTTAATGTTGGCTAAAATGAAAATTAGTTGAATGACGTATTCACCAGCCTCAAGCCTCAGCCCCTCTTCAAAACACCAAAACAAAGATGACTGAAACCAATTCCATAGCAATAATAATCATAACAAAGGTTGCCAGAGGGGATAAAGAAAAAGATCTCTGAAGAACTTCTTAAAAAGAGCAACTTTTAAAGCCTTGTAGTATCACTGTATTTACTCTAGTAAAGATTTCAACAGTTCCTAGGGGCAATTTTATGTCCTTAGTATTTCAAGACACATATTATATCAGAGAAAGCAGAATGTTTTATCTTTCCTTTTCCTGAAAAAACTCTGTGTAAAATAATAAAAATAAAATTCTAATTATTGCTCGTATGCTTAAAATATATGCTCTTATTTAATTATTGCTTTGATAGGTGGATAAATACTTTATTTGTAACTGAACCAGAAACCCTTTTTTTCACAACTACAATAAATTTAAATTTGTTTACAAACAAAAGGAAAACCCATCAAAAAAACAAAAAGGAAACAATATGACAAAAAAGGCTAAAAATTAGATAGTAAGCACATCACTTCAGAAGTCAATTATATTCATCAATAAGCTTGTGAAGAACTGAAGTACAAAAGCACCTAGCAAGTTTACAGACACTAACTAAATATAAGCGTAAAAAGAAAGATTAAAGAAAGATTAACAACTTTGTTATCCAGTCTTTAACCTAGTCTGGTCAGGAATAAAACTCAGACAAAATATTAGATAAATTTTTAATGTTTATCAGGATATATTGCTAAGGGAGACCGCTGAAAAAATAACAGGGTGCCAGCTGGGAAGTATATGATGAAAAGGTCAGCTTTACATATAAATAGAGAAAGTATTCTAATTAAAAAAAACATCAAGTATCATGATTTTTCACATGTTGACAAAAATGATGTTTCCACCCAGAAGTCTAAAATGATACCCCAAAGGGTGCATAATAGAGCAAAAACATAAGCAACTTGAGAAATATAATGTAACACGGGCTTTGCCATTTCTTTGATGATTTATTTTTGCAATTTTTCATTTATACTTCTTCTAAGAATATCTCGGCGTTTTCTCTTTAAAACAGTAGTGTGGATCACGTCTTCCATTTTGCTCAGATATTCGTTCAGAGATTTAATATCTAGGTTATTTCCCATTGATGCTTTTTCTAGAAACACATTCTGTCACTCTTTGTCACTGAAAAATTTTGTCTTTCATTTGAATTTTCTGAGCAAGTTGCAAATGGTCTTTATGTTCATACAGAATTAACCCTTGTTTCAGCTCAGAAGCAACAGATGCATTGAATATTTGTCATATCTCAATTTTATGTGTTGTTTACTGGAGTCTTTTTTTGTTGCTTACTGGTGTGTTATAACTTATTCTTTTACATTTCAATATGTTTGTATTTTACCTTGTCTCACCAAAGTATATTTTTCATTAGCATGTGCCCCATTTTGGCAAAACACTTCTCAACTCAACATTATCAAAACATTCTAATCAAATACATAAAAGACAACATTTTGCAAATGAAAGTAAAGGCGACAGCAAGTCTTAGAAGGAACAAAAATTATCCTATATATAATAGCATTATATATATATATATATATATATATATATATATATATATATATATATATATATATATATATATATATATATATATATATATATATATATATATATATATATATATATATATATATATATATATATATATATATATATATATATATATATATATATATACTCCACTCTGTATGGCAAAGTTTCAACATATTATGCAAAAACACTTAAAGTTTCAAACTTGAATATTTCTTGAAACTTTAATTCAGTAAGTTACATCTAAAACGCGAAAACTGACTTGAAATAGATTTTCATGCAGATGCTGTGGGTAATGAAAACTTAAAAATTCATTTTGAAACCAAGAAACATAATTATATTAAAAAATCAGTTTTATGTTTAATGAAACAATTGTTGACCAGGGTTATCACATTACTGCTGAGTTTGTAAAATCAATTCCATCAAAATTTCTGAGAAAAATACATAATTTCACCTGTCAATGTGAAACCTCAACTACACTTCATAAAAGAAACCAAAAAATTACCTAGATTATCTACTTCTTGAATTTGGACTTTCTCAGAGGACTTGAAGATTTTGACCTGTGTGTCACTTTTATCAACTTGATAGTAGTAGACATGATAGCCAGCAATGAGACCATTGGGAAATTCTGGTTCTTCCCATTTCAGTTTCACAGTAGTGTTTGTGACATCAAGGATTGAAACATTTCTTGGGGCAGTGGGTTCTGTAAGGAAAAGAACACTTCATTATTATTTTCAGTGGATAACCTTGAGTGCTTTATGTCAGAATAATAATAAAAAAAACAGGGCACAATAACTAAAAAGCCAATGTATGAGAAAATAAAATATCCAGTAACAATGATGCAGTACAAATAAACGCAAGCAAAAAAAAATTACAGTTTGAACAAATAGGAATCATTTAGAGTAAAGCATGAAAATTAGAATATACGATTCAAAAGTTTGGATAAGTCTTACATCCAGACAGGAAGAGCAGCTGGGCAAAAAAATACCTGAGCCCTATCTGGTAGAAGATTGTTCTATATTACTTACATTACATATGACTTTGCATATGGTTTTACAATACGTTTTGATTGTCAAAAAAGGTATTTGCTACTAAACTCAGAGATTTGTTTTCAATTATAGGTAGAAAACCATCACAAGGCCATGACAATTTTGAACAGAATTAGAGCATGACAAGTGCCATGATGTTGCCCAGGGGCAATTCAATACCAGGAGCCTTGCTTTTCCAATATTTGAATGGGAATGTTTCATATATTCCCTATTTTATACATTTTTGATCTTTCCCATGGGGAGAGGGCATAACCTATCCCCTACCAGCTCCCATGGGCAGGGGAGTTTGTTGCTGGGCAAGTTCAAAGATTTGTTTTGCAATTATTTACTATATGATTAATAAAGTAACAAGGTATGTGAAGAGGGATTGTATGTTTCTTTTAATTTTCTTTAATATACTTTGTATAATCGATAGCATAGTGTGCCCCTCATTGCCCAAATACTCAATCAATATTTCTCCTTTGTCCAGAAATTGCAAAACTTACCTTTTTTAAATCCAGTAAATTGTTTAACAGCAAAAACCTACAAAACATGATTTTTTTTTCCCTGGAATAATATAAAATATCTAATTTCAATTGTTTTGGTAATGCTCATATTGAGTCTGGACAGCCATTGCAGTCTTGGTTGCAGCATCTGGTCAAGGTACAAATGCATCCAATAAGGGTTTGACATACAGTTCAAGTGCACTTTGATTAGTTTAGTTTAAAAATAAATTAAATATAAATTTTAAATTTGGAAACAATTCATTGAACATTAATTAATTATTGGAACTATTAAAATAATCAAAAGGAGGAATAGGCTTGTTATTTACTACACACATTCCAAATCTTGGAATAAAATTGGATATGGCAGTCCTCATATTTTGTTCCACATTAATTTCTAAGTGATTCATACTTTTTATTACCAGGACAGCCCTTCACTGTATTATTGCAAGACTAAATATTAACAAACTCTTTTCCTGGGAAAGTAAATTCAGTTTTCTGCCTGAATGTATTTTCAAACAATTTGATAAGCTTTGATAGGTGATCTTCAAAAAGTGATTTCAAATTGTAAGATTAATTAATCTCATTTTTGCAAAGAGCAAAAATAATCATTGCTACCACCTTCATTAATTTTTACTTTTCTTATCTGTAATTTTTTCTGAATGCAGAAATATTCTTTGTAAATTTTACAAATTTTGGGAATGCCAACAAATTTGCCAGTGTTTATATGAATAAAAAGGGATGCTTTTACTTCATAAGTATTATAACACCACCACCAGCCCCCCATCCCTCAATCTGCAAATATTTAGCCAAGATTATATATAATATGTGAATTTTCAATGCTGTAGGCTCACTCTTTTCTTCATATTTCTCTAATAAGAGCAAGGAACATCAACAGCAACAAGAAGCATGAAGAAAAGAATAGCTCATGGAAAATTCAATGAGTAAATAAAATTTGGGCTATACTTGCATATTAGGAGGGGGAGGGATTAAAATGGTGTGCTTTGAGGAATGAGAAAAGTAAGTATTTATATTCATTTTTATGTTTAAAAATAGTTTTCAGAAATTTGAAGGATCTCCTTCAAGAGCAGGTAACCACTAACAAAGAACTGATAATCTGAAGGATTACCACTGTTTTAATTAGGCTACATCATTCATTTCAGAAGAGGCACAGGAGCATTACCAAAAAGGCCCTCTATGTTTCTTAACCTTGGTATAAGTTAACAATACCAGCTCTCAAGAAGGAGAAATGCTAGAAAAAAAGGAGAGACATTTATAGATTGCTAATTTTATGTTCATTTTTTTTGGTTTTGTTTGCATTTTTAACAATTTTTTCCCAGTCTCCCCTCTCTTCTAATGGTCTTAGATAATGCTAGGCTACATAAAAAAATAAAACTTAATAGCGGGGGTGTAATTTACTATAGGGCAGGGGGGACAACAGCCCCTGCCAGACCTTGGTTTGCCCCCCCCCCCACCTCCTCAAATTTAGTTTCTTCCAAAATCTTGTCAAAACTAAGATAAACTTGCATAATTTAAGCATCAACAGAAACACATCAGTCTTTTAGTACTTATTTACCTTTATAGTACTGCAAGTTATCTTTATATAGTACCATAAAGTACCTTTAGGGTACCAAACAGCTTATTTTTTGGGTTTTTATTGTCATTTTTACTTGATGTGGGGAAAGTGGCTCTAACTTTGAAACCCCCCCCTCCCCAGGATTTTGACACAATTTCACCCCTGCTTAATAATACACAGAATAAATAGAGTATAGTCAGATTTTTCATATATTATTATTCCCATTTTAATTCATTTAATACAGTATTTTTTCATCTAATATTCAGCAAAATCACTCAGGCTAAAGTGGCTATCTCTGAGTCCACACAGAGTAGGCTAGGCCAACTAGTTTTATGACTGATCAATAAATGAAGAATGAACAACAACAAACAAATATATTATTAGGGTGTATATGTGTATTCAAAGGGGGAGGGGGGGCACTGTCAGAGTAATCTAACAACTGTTTTGTGGAAAAGAAGGATAGCCCAAAATAAAGAATCAATTGCTAAAGTTTTTGTTTTATGTTTACTTTGTGTGTAGCCTAGGGCTATATAGGCAGGGGCTGGGACGGAATTGTCAAAAACAAAACCATAAAGATGATCATTAAACTAGTAGTCTAAAAATCTCTTTTTTGTTCAAGCATGTATCCTTCTAGAGAGTGGCTAACTTTACCCCCACCCCCTCATGTGCAAATATATACCCTGAATTGGTATATATAGGGGTGGGGGTAAAAGACATTTGTGGCAAAAAGTGATTATTATTTTTGGAAAGAGCATAAAAAAGGCATCAAGTAGTATGTTTACTTTATTCCTAAGTCAATATTATGAACAACAAAAAATTTACCAAATTTTAAGCCATATCAATGTTTTTTTTTCAAAATTTAGGAAATGTATTTGCAGATAGGATATATTGTTAGATAGGAAATATAAAATACCATTTTAATCCAAAAATGGATTAAAACAAATTTTGTATGGGTTTTTTGAGTTTTTTTTTTGTGTAAACCCCCTCCCCCCCAAAAAAAAAATCTTTGAGTAAAACTCCCTCCAAAAAAAATCCTGGGTACGGCCTTGATGTCTTTAGCTGTAAAATGACCCCCCACAGTCCGTGGGGAGATGCCTGTAAGTTACGAAATTCGTCCATTGCTTACATGTAGTATTTGTTATTGGGAAGTATGCACAATTTATTTTTTTTGGGGGGGGGGGCTGTTCTTGGGATGTATTTCTATGAGTAGGATATTTCATGGGGAAGGAAATTTCTTGAGTTTGAATATTTTAGGGGAAATGTTACACTGGGGACAAGGCCATACCCAGGATTTTTTTTCTTTGTTTTTCTAGGAAATAATTGTCACAAAAGGGGGCTTTTCTGGAGTGATTGAGAAACCAATTAGAGATTAAAGTCTTATTCAAATGTAAGGATACTAAGGAGAATTTTTAGGCTAAATCATCTGCAAGCAATTTTACAGAGAGGAGGGATTCTCCGCAAAAAATGGAACTGGCTGGAGGGAATTTGACAGGGAGAGGGTGCACGTCATATTTTATAAAATTTTTTTTATATTTTTATGTGTGTTCTGGGTAATAATTTTCACGGAAGGGGGCTTTTCTGGAGGGATCAAGAAACCAATTAGAGATTAAAGTCTTATTCAAATGAAAGGATACAAAGGAGAGTTTTTTAGGTTGAATTGTCTGCAAGCAATTTTAGAGAGATGAGGGATTCTCAGCAAAAACGAAACCAGCGGGAGGGACTTTGACAGGGAGAGGGTGCACTTTATATTGGATAAAGTTTCCACATATGAGTTTTCCGTGACGGGGAGGGGTCTATTTCATAGAGGGTCAGCCAGATCCACCGGTATTGTTTGAAAAACAAACAGGAACTATTATATATACAATATGAAGGGTTGCCCCTCCTCAATACCTTGCCCTTTATGCAAAAGTTCAACTGTTTACTAAAATTGAAACATGGGTGCCATTTAATTACAATAGGATGCTTTTTTCAAAAGTGCTAACAGCTTTAGCGTAAAGAGCAGGGCGTTAAGGAAGAGGCCTTATCATATACGGAATAAAGCTGCCAAAATTAATATGCAAATTTTGTTTTAATTTTTCATGTACGGTGAGCCAAATTTGAGCCTGAAAGTTGAAAAACCTTCAGAAATTAAATTTAAAAAAGCAAGTTTTTTTACTGAAAGTAAGGAGCGTCATTAAAACTTAAAACAAACAAAAATTATTCTGGATATGAAAGGAACTGTCCCCTCCTCAATGCCTTGCTCCTTACGCTTAAGTTTTTTTAAGTTTTATTGTTTTAAAAAGTAGAGTTGCTACACAGAGTCAAAATTTAGCGTAAAGAGAGAGGTGTTGAGGAGGGGACAGCCCCTTTCATATACAAAATAATTTCTGTTTGTTTTAAATTATAATGTCACTCCTTACTTTCAGTTAAAAAAACTTAAAAAAAAATTAATTCTATAGATTAAAACTAAACTTTCCCATAAAACTTAGCTTAATCATTTGGGTGGGGAGCAGAGTAGAAAAATTTGTCCATGTTATTCTTGTGTGTGTTATTCTATGTTATTACACTGGCTTTTTGGCGCAAAAGTACTATAATTCTGTATTTAGCTCATTACAAGAAAATTCCTTTTTGTGTACAATTGTTGGTTTCTATGAAAACACTGTTAAACTTATAAATCACAACAAAAATGGATACACGCCTAACCTTGTTTCTGTAATGACAGGTTGTAACTTACCTTCAATATTTATTTGCATTGCCACTTACCCATATTTTTGTTTTTATTTCCAATTGGCTTGAATAGCCTAAGTTATTTTTGCACAAATTCTCCTTCATGACATCTTTCACCAAGAAGGCAGATAAAAGGCGGGGATGTTGTTACTACACTTGCACTGCGTCATGCAATAGTAAAATAGTGGTGGTCCAAAAGCCCATCTCTGTTTTCCCAGAATGCCAAAGAAAAGTGGTTCTTTCCAAAAAGGTCTTTTACCCAAGGCTATTTCAAAACTTATAAATTGGGATTGAGCAAAGTTGTGAAGCTGAAGACAATTTTGGCATACTTCATTTAGGCAGAAGATCTATTTTGCAAGTTTTCACTTTTATAACACACAGAGTTTTAAAGACCAGGATCCATACAGAGTTTTAAAGGCATGGAGGTAGGTACTTCAAAATGCCTTCACAGGACATACCAGCCTGTAGACCCATCCCTGAGTTTTATTTTCCTAACCTAACCCATTTCCAAGATAGCCCAAAGTATCTAAAATACAATTTTTGGTAAAATTCTACTTTAGCTACTTTTGGCTATCTTGGGAAGGGGTTAGGTTAGGACAATGAGACTTTCAGGGATGGGTCTACAGGCTAAAGTATGTCCCGGGAAGGTATTTTGAAGTACCTACCTCCACTCCTTCTCCCTCTAAAGGGTCATGAAATTTGCCTACATGACAGGTCTATACCCATTGAAATTTTGACAAAACAACATTTTACCTTAATTTTCAGTTATCAGTTTCTTTTTCTCTGGTTTTAGCTGTGAAAATGCAATTTCAGTTATTTGAGCAGAATTTTAAGACATATAAATAGTTTATTTTCAAAAGTTAGGAAATGTATTTGCATATCTTTAAAACCTTATAAATTGGGATTGAGCAAAGTTGTGAAGCTGAAAACAATTTTGTTGTACTTCATTTAAGCAGAAGATCTATTTAGCAAGGTTTCACTTCTATGCCTCACATATTTTTAAAGGTCATCAAAGGTCAGGACCCTCTAGAGGGAGAAGGAGTGGAGGTGAGTACTTCAAAATATCTTCCCAGGACATACTTTAGCCTGTAGACCCATCCCTGAAAGTTTCATTTTCTTAACCTAACCGCTTTCCAAGATAGTCAAAAGTAACTAAAGTAGAATTTTACCCAATTTTTTCTCTTTTTTCTCTCTAGGCCTACTTTTGAGGTTCAAAAGAATTGTAAAATTCTAGACTAGAGTATTTTGGTTATCTTGAAAAGTAGTTGAGTTGGATGAATGAAACTCTTATAGTGAGTTCAGCTCGAGCCGTAGTGATCCCTCGGAAGATTGAAAAATAGAGGAATGTTAGAAGAATGAAAGCAGGCCTAGCCTAAATACTAGGCCCTAGACTAGCCTACTAGCAACCCATTGCAGCACCTAGCTCAAATGATCCTATACAACAAACCTTTAACGAGCAGGAAGCCAAAACTGATAGACAAATTATTTAAGATAAAGCTCAAAAAAAAATAATGGTCGAGATTCATTGTTAGGGTATAAAAAACATTTAAATGTCAGGAAAGCAACACAGGTCAATAACTCGCCATGTTTGTTTTGATACTTAAGAGCCATCTATAAAAGCCGTCTGCTAGAATGGCTAGATAGCGTCTAGCTATTCTTCATATATAGTATTGATATAAAAGTTCGTTGAAAAACTTGTAGTGGCGGCGTGAGATTGACCTCACCTTGGTAATACGGGACCAAGACGTCGAACTCGGCTGCAGCTAAACACCGCAGAGCTCGGAATCTGATTCCGGTGGTAATATTACGCAAAACAGTCTCCAGACTAATCCAAACAGGAAGAAGACAAAAAAAAACACTGTCATTTATACAACTTAGAAAATTACAGATTGATACTCAAACCAATCAATGTTTAAGCAAAATTTTGGTTTGAAAATTGAACATAAATCGCGAAGATACCTTCCCCCCCCCCCCAAAGCCCCAAAAAACAACAGTTTAAATATCATTAACGCCTTGAACAAAGGATAGAATAGCATACCTCCTTCATCAGTGAATACCATTGTTGTGACTGGTGGCCCAAGCCCTTCTGGGTTGAAAACCTGCAGCGTTATTATATATTCCTTGAAAATTTCCAAATCTTGAATCGTGTAAGACTGAAAATAGAACCCTTTATAAGCTTTTAGACACTGAAATATTTAATCCCTAATTAGAACTAAAATTATCAAAATTTACACCAAAATAAAAACAACTTGTTCATTTTTTTTAAACTTGCCAGTAAGGTGTTCATAGGAGGCTTATTAAGGGAGGCAGGAGTTGAGAAATAAGACCGTTGAATCAGTAGATTATAAATGCTAACCTAGACAGCTAAATTTTAAGTTGTATACTTGAAAGCTAGTTTTTATATGTAATTTGGGCAAATTTTTAGGTAAATGAAGCCCTTCTTCCCGCGAATTTCTAATATTAATTAGTAGAAATTACAAAACTAATAAAGTAATTCAATTCAGATTTGCGATTGTCAAGTATTTTAGGAGTTTTAAGTATTAAAATTGGGAATGCACATAATTATACATTAATATGTAATTAAATAAATAATAATTATAGATCTGAAGTGCCAGGTTTATCTTCAGAGGAGAGTGAACCTTGAGGGCAGCCAGAAGTTTCCTTAGGGGGAGAGCCAGAAGAAAACCATTTTAAAACCCCCATTTGGAAGAAATTTTTCTTCGACATTAATTTTAGATAGCCTGAATTTCTATATTTATCAATTTAAGCAAAAGGAGGTCATAAAAAAATATTCAAACATTTAGCAAATATATGAGAAAAAAAAATATTGACTAACGATAAACATCCCTATTGAGTAAGAGAAGAAACAACTGGAGAAAACAACTACTTCCTTCGCATCGCTCGTGAGCTGTACAAGAATAGCGAAAACTCGCCAAAATTTATACCAAAGTAAAACACAATTTATGTTGTTCTTTTTACGCTAGCCACAGGGTCGTTGTTTGGGGGTGGCAAGAGGGGGAAGTTGCCCCCCCCCCCAATAATGTGGAGACAAAAAATATTATACATCCCATGCCCTTTGACTATCCGGATATGGACCCCTCTTGTCCCCCCCCCCAATAAACATGCTGGAGATACGCCCCTGGTTAGCCAGTAAGGTATTTGGCAGTGGTTTCTTTGGGTAGTAGAGGAGGTGAGAACAACGATTTTTCGTATCCTTAGATTAACAATATCAACACCCACTCCTAAATTTTAAGGGTCAGACTAGGAATCTAACTTTTTAAATTATCTTAGGCTAATTTTAAGGTAATTCAAGGCAAATTTTTCTTCCCTTTTTTATATCAATCGACAAAGAATCAAAAACTAAAATTAATTACTCGATTCAGCTTTTAAGGCTGACAAGTATTTTAAGGGTTATTTTTTAAAATTCAATATAAAGAAAAAACGATCAAAATGGGGGTTTTTAAAGCCAAACGAAAATACTGAAAAAGAAAGCAAATATTTCGTGAGAACAATCGCCTCTCTTTTTCAATGCAAAAAAAAAATAATCAAGGAAACTGCAAAAAAAAAAATGTGAAAAGACAAAGAAAACCAAAACAACGCGGAGAGTCAACGTGAAAAAACAGATCAATAAAAAGCCAACATTAAAATATGAATAAAAAACAATAAAAACCGAAATTCGAAGAATCCAAACCAAACACCAAAGGCGAGTCACTCATCAATACGCAAGAATAGCAAAAAATCCAAAAACTTCCCGAAGGGTACTGGTAAATGATTGGCTAGTGAAAAAATTCATTCGCCAAGCAAGCGAAAAAGAATCAAATTGGCCGTTTTTCTTAGTATATATAATCATTTTTTCTTTATGTTATGGCAGGTTAATTTGGTTTAAGAAATTATCTTCTTTGTTTGATTGGTAATGTTTGAAACAACAAGTATTGAGACACTATTTTGAATTGGCAAATGAACAGAAGATTTTCCAACTGGTTTTTAAAAGGATTGTATTTAAATTTGGCGTAATTTGCCTGTTTGTGTTCTTTTTTTTCATTTCTCTTTTTTCTTAAAATTTTCAGGTGTGAAATAAAAGTTCCTGATGTTTAAACTGTTATTTCGGGTCTCTGTATCGTTAATTGTTTTGGTAGGCCTACTTGTCTAGAGTCCAGTAGTCACACGAGAAAGACCGCATCAAGAAAGATCGAGATGCTTAATGAAAAACAGGTTTCCGTTAGATGTGAGGTGTTGCTCAATCCGTGACAAAGATTTAAACTTTAGTTTTTTGGAGTTGAAGTGGTAAAAAAGGTACCTAGGTTAGGTTACGTATTTAACATATGCTATGCTTTACCCCCCCCCCCTAATGTGCAAATATACAGCCCAAATTTGTTTCTGTACTAATATATTTAAATACATTCTAAGAGTACACTGGCTATACGTGACATATAAAGCTAAGAGAGGAAAGGAAATAATAAATGAAAAATAAAATAAAAAGAAGGGTGAGAAAACGAGGATTTTGTCAGCCAGTGGCAAAACATGAAGACGAGTCTGTTTGCATCTTGTCGAGTAAACTCCAAAAGATTAGATTTTTTTTTCCCCTTTTCTTTTTTTTAGCACTGAGGACGACTTGGCGAGGTCCTTGTCGAAATATTTGCTTGTTCTTCGTTTTCATGTTTTTCCAGTGGCTGACAAAATCCTCGTTTTCTCACCCTTTTTTATTTTATTTTTCATTCATTATTTCCTTTCCTCTCTTAGCTTCATACTATTATATTTCCATCATATTTTGTTTTATTTGATTAGCATTAACGAAACTTCACTTCTCGTGTGACTACAGGATTCTAGACAAGTACCATTATTTTTTACTTTCCAGTGTTTCACGCTGAATGCCAAATTCCCTCTACGTTTCTTAGTAACCCTTTGGTTGATCAGCATCAACAAACTTTCCCAATTTTTTACATCTTGAGACAGTAACTTTCTAATTAGGTATTCGGGAAAGTTTCCATGACAAGTTATGAAAGCATAATATGGAAAGCAGAAAACCAACTACTCATAGAATAGGAATGCGTTAGAGGGAACCAAAACAATGATTGTTGACATTTAAAAGTGAAAGCAGTTTATGTTGATAAGGGGCAAAACAAATATAATTTCTAGTCAATGAAGTGTTTTACCCGGCATTAGACAAACGTTAGACTGCCATGAGTTTTTATTCTAAGTAGTATTCCAGATCTAGCTAAAAAAAAAAAATCCCCATCCTGCTTAATAGCCTTTAAATATAATATAGTCTATTATCAAACGGTTCGTGGTAACGAACTGTAAGTAAGGAGCGATACGGCTCAATAGTAACCGAAGAAAGATCACGGATACGTGTATTTAATTTTTTTCCAGGGGTGATCATATCAAACCAGTTATCGTAGAAGATCCAGAGAGGGCAAATTTGGTCAGGAATCAAAAGTTCTAAAGCCCTTTTTAAGCGACCAAAAATATTGGAGGGCAGCTAGCCATCCTCCCACACTCATTTTTACCCCAAAGTCACCCGATCAAAATTTTGAGACAGTCATTTTGTTCAGCATAGTCAAAAAATATAATAACTATGCCTTTGAGGATGACTTTAACCCCCACAGTCCCCGGGGAAAGGGCAGCAATTTATGAACTTTGGCCATTGTTTCCATATAGCATTGGTTATTGGGAAGAATACAGACGTTTTCAGGGGGAAATTTTTCGGGTGGGAGGGGGGTCGGAGGGTTTAAGTGGGAGGATTTTTCCATTAAGAAAGTTTAATGGGGGAGGAGAATTTTTCGTGGAGGGGGAGCCGTATTTCCCGGCATTATTTAAAAAACGATCAGAAATTAAACAAAAAAAACAATTTTTTTCAATTGAAAGTTAGGAGCAACATTAAAACTTAAGCGAACACAAATCATTACGTATAGGAGGAGGTCGTCCCCTGTTCAATACCTCGCTCTTTACACTAAAGTGTTTTTAGTGGTTTTACAAGAGCTATTTATTCTAATTAAACGGCCTTTGTGATTCATGAGTCATCTTAAGAATTGGGACGAAATTCGAATTTTAGCGTAAAGAGCGAGGTATTAACGAGGGGAAGACTCCCTCCTATACGTTTGTTCTGTTCATTTTAAGTTTTAATGTTCCTCCTTACTTACAGTTGAAAAAAACTTGTATTTTTATTTAATAGTAATTAAGGGTATATTATAGCCTATATAGTAATTAAAATATAGACTTAAAATACAATTTGTTTCTTCCTTGCCTAAGTTCGAGATTATTATATATTATTTACGTTGTTTGCAATGTTCTTATTATTCCCAAGAGCAGAATTTAAACTGCCTAAACTTCAATATGTCTAAAATCAAGAATTTTACAAAAATAACATCCATGTTGCCACAACAAAAAAATGCAGAGGTGCCTTCCCCATGCAAGGCCAGGGGAGTAGCTCCAGCATTTTTATTGGGGGACAAGAGGGATCCATATCCGGATAGTCAAGGGGCATGGGCTATGTAATAGCTATTTTCTCCAAATTATTGGGGGCAATTATCCCCTTCTCCACCCCTCCAACCCCCCCCCCCCCGAAACAACGTCCATGTGCAAGACTCATTGTGCTATTTGGCTGATGCGAAATAAACGGAGGATATTCCAGACAAATTTCTAAGATCCTCCTCAGCGACAGCAAAAATAAATGAAATAACAGCCAAAAAATGAAGTTGGTAAAAAAAAAATAGTTGTATTTCGGGCATCCAATATACCCCAAAAATAAACGGTAGATATTCCAGATATATTTCTTAGATCCTCCTCAGAGCCAGCAAAAACAACTGAAATAACAGCCAAAAAATGAAGATTGGTAAAAAAAAAATCAGCTTTATTTTGGGCATCCAATATACCCCAAAAATAAATTTCATCCCAGAAGCTTCATACCAAAACTAAAAATATTACGTTTTGCTTTCTTTTCAAAACCGAAAAAGAAAGTGAGACGGTTGGAAGCACTGAGGGTGCAGAGACTAAATAACGAAGTCAAAATGACTGCCTTTATTTCTATCTACGAAACTATAAGAAATCTGTCTTAATGATTTCACGGTAATCCTATTTTTTTGCATTCACCAATAGCTCCTTTTATAATTCATTTCTTGTTAAAAAAAGAATAATCTTTCAGTTTAATCTTGATAAATAAAGCTTATTCTTGAATGCCAAAGGTTTTCCTAACAATTTTGTCTCTATTGTTTGAATCATTCAATTTTTGAATTCACTTGACGAATTTGGTGTTGCTGCATGAAAGTTCCTGTATTTTTCAAATCTAATCTCAAACTTTTGTTACTGATGTTAGTGACAAAGAGGGGGAATGATGATGCAAAATAGTATAAATACATCTACCTTTTTTTTCCCAAAATTTAGCTTATTTGTTTGGAGACAAAATGCTCACTGCAATTTTCCTTTCTTTTATTCATGATATATTATAAATGAGTTGAACTTAAGCTTCTTTGAAAGCCTCGTTTATCCTATACAATCCAAATGGTGTTGTGTCAATTGAAGGTGATAGTCAACATCTGATAGAATAAGACGGAATAGAGATGATGAAAAATAATAGTACTCTGATTCAAGGCCGTACCCAGTATTTTTGTCGAGGGGGGGGTTACACAAAAAAACTCAAAAAACACATCAACAATTTGTTTATATCCATTTTTGTTACATTTTTACGAGTCAGACAAACATTTGGGGGGAGCCCCCTAAACCCCCATCCCCACCCCCCAACTGGGTACGGCCTTGCTGTGATTAGTGCAAAAAGAGGTTTTTTAAGCCCTGTTTATAAATAAAAAAGAATCTACATGGAATTGTATAAAAACTGGTAAAAATTTTAATAAGGATAGTGAAAATAACACGAAAGGAATGCCTCAACGGTACTGTCCTTTATTCAGAACAAACGTGGGAATTTTGATCTGCGGGATCTGAAAAAAACCGGTTTATGTTTCTGTATTAAGAGACAATTAGGTTAGGCTCGGTGGAAAAACTACGTTGTAGGTATATTTTAATTAAATATTTAATGTATAGAGTTGTTTGGTTAGGTTATGTTAGACTGCATTTTGTGTGCAGCCCCGCTACACCCAATCCACAGCCCTCCATAATGTGCAAATATATAGCCCAAATTATATATATATATATATATATATATATATATATATATATATATATATATATATATATATTTTATATATATATATATATATATATATATATATATATATATATATATATATATATATATATATATATATATATATATATATATATATATATATATATATATATATATATATATATATATTAATGGGTGGGTGACAATTCGGGGAGGGTTCGGAGAGAAGTCTCTGAATACAGAAACATAAGCCGGTCTTTGTCAGGTCTCGCAGATCAAAATTACCGCATGTGTTCTGAATAATGGACAAGTACCCCCTTTGCTTCTGGCCCTTCCTCTAGCTTTTGAAAAATCCGTTTGGGTATTTTCGTTGAGAAAACCGAGAGTGATGTTGATTAGTCCAAAAAGAGGTTTTTTAAGCCCTGTTTATAAATAAAAAAGAATTTACATGGAATTGTACAAAAACTGATAAAATTTTTAATTAGGATAGTGAAAATTGGACGATATATATATATATATATATATATATATATATATATATATATATATATATATATATATATATATATATACATATATATAAATTTACTGGTAGTTCACAGACATGAACATTAGAAAATTGTCATTTGTTTCCCAGTTTGTTCCCTGAGACTATATCCCTCATGTCTCTGTCACGATCTTAAGTCTGGTTTTTCCCTAAAATTTATTTGAACAATTGTCAAGAGTAGAGTCATTGTTTTCTACACTCTTAAGTATGCTTCAAAAGGAGTAGAATCTCTTCCAAAGGAAGAGTGTACATTTTTCTATCAAAATGATTGTAGAGAAAAACAAGTGTTTCCTAACGAACCTGTATTTTGTAGCAAGTTCATAAATAGTAAACTTCATAATGTGGTTGCCAATTTGTCAAATATTGAATTGAGCTACTTTAATATTTATAATATTTTCAAGTCTATTGTTAATTACTAAATTATCTTTGTACCAAGTACATGATCAAATATAACTTTAAAGAAGAATTTCATTGGTAGCGTCAAGGTGTCCACTTTTGGTGTACCCTTCTCAACAACCCAGCTTACCAGCTTTTGACGAACTTAGGCCGGCACCAACTTGTCACTCAAAAGTTAGGGGGAAACGCCCATCATCGGCCAGTCATTAGCGGCAAGTGGTGCTTGATCCTCAGAGTTGGTAGTAGCAAGAGAAATTTTTCCCCCATCTCATATTGCTCTTCGAGAGGTCTTTTCTAGTGCCATGGTTTGCACTTCATAGTGTCCAGGGATATTGACCCTCTGGACATGAACTTGGCAGCCCTTGCTAGCTTCAGTTCATCCGATCTCGGGAGCGTATTCCCCCAAAATATCCGTCCTCGTGGTCAGACAGTGGGTATGACGGCCATTGGCTAGACGGTGACTGTAATTAGCATTAGCAAGCCCCTATTTATGCCCACTACTCCTTCACTCTAAAATTACAAACCAGGATGTCTAATAGTCAAACGCTACCAGTGGCTCGGCGATGACTGTAATTAGTAGGAATAGGCCCCTATTTGTGTCTCCTATTAGATTTAAAAAAAATACATGCCTGGGGAAAATGGTCATAGTTTCGTCGAAAAATTACAAAACATTACATTCAGGGACGTACGCAGGTGGGGGGCTCCGGCCCCTCCCCCCCCCCGAAATCTCATGATTTTTTTTATTTTCCCATAATTTTCTGATATTTCTCACCGAATAAGGGACTTGAAGGATTTGCCCCTCCCCCCAAAACAGATTCCTACGTACGTGCCTGATTACACTTGTTATATATTTTCAGTAATTTTAACTCCCCATAAAGGGAGGGTGAGACAAAAGTAAAATAATTTTTACAAAAATATGATTTGTGATTTTTTTTATTTTTTGCATTGTGACACATATTAATATCCTCATACTTAAGCATATAATACTAATTAATCCTTTTTGATGGTGCTTAGCGACGGAAGAATTTCATCCTCCTTACCAATTTCCAAATGGGTAATTATTTCTACTCTCCACAACAAATCCTACGCAAAGCCTTCTGTTATTATCTCTTTAAAAATCAATGGGTATTACCGTGAATGGGCCATGGACAAGATAATCACCGCCATTTGCACAGAGAAAGACGTTTCTGAATAAATAGTGGAATTCATTAAAAAAAAAGACTACTGGAAACTTATGAGACTAAAGACTATGGGTATCCACTAGATATCTATAAGTGCCCTGAAGTTTAAATCTTTCAGTAAAATTTTGCACATTTCGATAAAAAAAGAAGTTGTTCTCGCCCCTGTCTATCACCACCTATTTTCACGGCTTGTTCCCCCCCCCCTAAAATAAATTTTTTAGGAGTATATAAGTCATAGACTAAAGTCAATGGCAAAAAAAACCTGGCATCCCTGGCCCAAAGAATATGAATAACTTAGAAAAGTGAAAACTGGCGCTAGTGCTTAAAAGAACTGCCAACGCTATCTAGCAATGATCATTTTGTTGCATTGCTTTCAAGCTTGGTATCTTTTGCATATGCCTCATTAATATTGTGAAATAATGACATTTCAACAAATGCTGCAGTCTCATATATCCCATAAACATTCCCCCAGGAACGATATCTTTCAGTACTATGGCCATAAATGCTATGAAAAAGAACTGGTGGTACTAATTACCTGTAGTGGAGAATCGCATACATGATCTGCCCAGGAAATAAAACACCTATCTTATTTTAGGAAATTTATTCAGTCAATTCTTAAGATTGCCCAATATTCGTTAAAACACATCCTTCCTGTTTAAACACACTTCTCCCAACACAGAAGAATCAGGGCTGCCATCTGTAGTACAAAAGTGCTATTTTAGCACAACTTCATTATGTGTAGCATTATAGCATGTGCGGGTTGCCACATATTGCACGAAAGTACTATTTTAGCACTATTACCGTCAATTTTTTTACTGTAGCACCGAAAGTCTCAGCGTAGCACGCAAGTTTGGACAAAAGTATTACTTTTGTAATTGAGCGTGGTGGCAACCCTGAGGAGAATACGTCCCAAAAGCCCATCTTAGGGAGGTTCTTTAGTAAACTTGATGCAGTCACCTTAATGTTCTCTGAGGCCCCCGAATACCACCCCCTTGTTGTTTAATCTTAAGAAACGAAACAAAATCGGGCAGGGACAAAATCAAGACTGTAAGGCAACCGGGGGAGCGTTTAGTTGCCACCCTTCGTTAGATAGCAAGTCCTCATAAAGGCGATATTTACTGGAGAATTTTCATAGTTTATGTTTTAGAAGTTTTTGATCTCGCACCTGGCGCAGATGATTCGTTTCTTATGCCTTTTAAGTAGAATTTTAGGAACAAACTTGGCGTTGAATTTGCTTAAACTTTGGCGTTGATTGGTTCACCAGTCGGAACAAACCTAAAATAGACCACTCCTTTGGAGTCGAAAGGAACAGTGATTTTTTTTTTTTTTTTTGTATACTTATTTTGGTATTCATGAAATTAGGCACAGTAACCTATACATTACTGAAACCTTGGATTTTCGTTGAGTTCGATTTTGAATATCAGAGAGCTCGAAAACTCCTCAATATTTGACCTTTAAAAACTTTTTTTTTAATTTCCTTATCCATTTGAGGGGATCCATTTTTTTTCTAGCCCCTTCTTGGTTTAGAATCAACATTAAATTCCGGCGAGGCTTTCTAGCTTCTCTCTACTTATTAGTGATATTACCGTATTATTATCAAGAAAAAATAATATTTAAGCCTATACTACAGTCTGAAATCCAATGGATGTTCTCCAGGGAAAAACATCATACAGTGTTCCCAGCCGTAAAAGCCAAGAGCTGAGGAAAAGTTCTAGTGATAATAATTACCTCAATTGAAGGATCCCTGATATATATTTCTTCAACGCTATCCGTATCCCCATCACGAGCTCTGTAGGCAAGTCGATATCCCAAAAATTCCCCGTGGAGCGTATTCCTGGCTGGCGCTCTCCAAGCAAGCTGAATAGAAGTTGAACTGACATTATAAGCGGAGGTAATCACAGGTTTTCCATCCGGGACTTGAAAAAGAAAAGAAGATTAGCCTTGCCAGATATTAAAAGTGAAGGATTACTTTTCTCTATAGAATTTGAAATAAATAAAAGATATAAAGGGATAGAAATAGATTTTAAAATCTCCGTAGATAAAAAAAAATACATATAGAACAAACAAGATTATTCATTCAGTATATAGTATTAAGGGACACATATATTCATCTCATTTTTTACGCAGGCTTTCCAAGTTTGGGGCATCCTTTTTTACCTATATTTCACCAGATGTCGGGGTATTCAGATCACAAGAGCCCTCTACTCAGGTTAGAATAAAAAACTTGCGAAATGGCATTTAATTTCATTCTTGTTTCAATATATTTAAATCAGATGCACAATGGCAATATTTTGGGAGATGGGTGTGAGAGAATTTTTTTTAGCGTCCAATAACGAAAGAAAGTGCGTTTTTAGTCCAAAATTCTGGGATCCTTCAATATATTTTCACAACAATTCTCACATATCGCTTCTGTATACATAACAAAGGGCTTTCACAAAAGATATCAGGAAGGTTGATTTTCTGAAAAAAAAGAGTCTAAAATACATTCATGCCAAGGGTGGAGAAGGGGCTAATTGGATAAATGTTACTTAAATAACGGAGGAAGGCATATACGGTGGATATATTTCCAGGGGGGTGGTCTTATACGTTACAACATGCACACAATTAAAATTATGAAAAAATCATTAGGATAATCGAAAGAATAATGGTGTTTCCAGGGGCAAAAACAGTCCAGGTAAGGCAAGGCACTGGGTCAAGGTTGCTGCCATATAATACAGTCTCAAAGTGAGCAAAACTAAACTGTCTTTAAGAGTTCTTTTGTTGCATTATCTTGTTTCGTTTCGTATCGTTTTTTTTTTTTTTTTTTTTTTTTTTTTTTTTTTTTTTTTTTTACGAAAACTTGTACTTTTGTTAGGAATGATTTGGCTCTAATGTATTTAAGCATCAATAGCAAGTTTAATCTCCCATGGGTACTTTGCAAATGTACCTAATAAATAAATGGAACATATAACTTATGGAAATAGGAAAAAATTGAAATATTTGTTGTGTTTGAAACAATATTGCAATCTTATTTAATACACCCCCCCCCCTCCCATTCATGCATCTGTATTCTTTATGGTGGGACTTCACCATATGCAAAAAAAATGTTGCAAAAATGTTAATATACGAAAGTTAATACGCATATGCAAAAAGATTATATGCAAAACATATTGCTATTGAAAATTAAAGGCATTTATTCTGAAGGTGGCAAGTGATTTTGCAGTTTTAGGTAAAATTAATTAACAATGATGCAGTTTAATCCATGTCGTATTCTCTGGAAACTTTGAAATACTATTATAGTCGGACGATATTAAAAATATTACTCCCCCTATCCCCCGAAGTATCCAGATTTGAGATTCGATCCAGGTTTCAGTATTCTTGAGCCTATTGATAATGAATTTGAGACTAATTATAAAACGGTTAGCTCCCCGATCGAAGTATTTTTGGGAGTCCATAACAGTCCACATATTTCTGGGGTGGAGGGGGGAGTGTCATTAGAACATCTAAAAAAATAAGTAATGTCCAAAAATAAAGCAAGAAATAAAGAAAACTGAAATTTTTTCTCTGTTTTTAATCCG
Source organism: Artemia sp. Qi Xiang Cuo (assembly GCF_049724085.1). Classification (NCBI taxonomy): domain Eukaryota; kingdom Metazoa; phylum Arthropoda; class Branchiopoda; order Anostraca; family Artemiidae; genus Artemia; species Artemia sp. Qi Xiang Cuo. The sequence continues at coordinate 102,347,281 of NC_142794.1, read as the reverse complement.
TTTCAAAGAAAGAAAACATTGGACCCCTAGCCCCTCCCCTCCTAATGAGGAGTGGCAGATTCTCAAAATCAAAACAATTTGTTTACAAATGTAGAATCAATGTTGAAGCCAATAATTAAAGCAATTGGATGTTAGATAATTCATTCGAATTATCTGGAAGTGGAACCCTTGGCCACAAAACGACATTTATCGATTATTTAAAGAAAACAAGAATTATTCTGAATATTCTTCTAGCAGGAAAAGAACAGCGACTTTTAATTGGCGGGAACACAAATTTTTTAACTCTGATCCTTAGCAGAAGCAGACCAATTAATCTTCCTCGTGAACATATTTTTATTGATTTATTATGGATAATATGAGATTTGTTTCTCATTTAACGCGAGCTTTTATAGATGCTTAGTGCATAAGAAAAAGTCATCTGACCCATTGACAAGGAACCATATATCACGTCTCATTTGTCATAAACAAGTTATTATAGACAGGAGTTTTTCTTTGCCAGCTTCTGCCGAGCACCTTCATTTTGATGAAACTGATGATTCTGTATATTTATAGGTATACATTTGAATAGTTAAGCAGTAAGGTTGAAAAGTTGCATAGATTTCTCACTAAATGGTCGTAATAAATCAGAAAGAGATCTTTTTTGTGACTTTGTAAAAGGCTTCGATAGCCGAAGAATTCAAGCTGCTCTTGTGTCCTTATTCTGGGAGCATTCAGGACAGGGCTGCCATGCCTTTGGGTTTCCCCCACATTGTAAGATTTCAGTTCTCAATGGGATCATACGACTAGTATTGGTATAATTTCTTTATAACATAGAAATCAAATAGAAATCATCTATTATAAATATAATAGTCAATACTGACGCAGTTGCGTAAAGCCCCCCCCTTAATACCTGGATATAATCCTAGCATATGTACAAAAGCTGTCAGTTCTTTTTTTCAAATTAGCATTATTTGTCATTATGAACAAAATGCCATTATGAACATATAAAAAATATTACAAAACCTCAAACTTTTTGTTCATAGCCTGGGGCTACATCAAGGCATTAGGAGAGATTATTTTGCAAGAACCAGGATGAAAAATTTTACCGCGTACTCCCTGCACAAAATAGAAAATTTGCATTACCCCTCCCCCTCTAAAAAGACCCTGAAAGTTTCAACACCAGACGTTTAAACTCTGGTTTCGACTCCAGTCTTGAGACAAAGCACGATAGACTTGTTAAAATATTAAACTCATTAGTTACTTTTTGATGAGTTTTGACAATAAAATCTATATAACCAGAAATCCTGGCTTGCCTTAGGGCTTCAGTATTAATAACTATAGACTTGGCCTAGGCTCTTTGGAGAAGGTTCATGGCCTTACTTTAGACCTTTGAACAAACTGTGCTTCTAATGGCACCCACAGCATCAACGAGATACTCCCTCAGGTTTGCAGCCGGAATGATGTCCTGCTATTCTGGTTGAACGGAGAAGCACAGGTTCCATATTCCCCTTTGGTAAGTCCGACACAGTGTATTTATAGGTCTTCTTTGGCTACGACTTCCTAGTGGCTGGCAACGTAAAGTGAGTTTTGGGAGTATTTAGTGGTCCGAACCGAAAACATGGCCAAATATCTTAATTGTCAAACTATAATGGTCGCATTGATGGTTTCAACCTAGATTAATCTCATCAGCTTACCTACAGTTGGCCTTATTGCACATTTATCTACACATGTATTTCATGCCATCTACTTGTTGCAAAGAAACTTTTATGTCCTTTGGAAACGTCAAACAATAAAGGGTTTGATATATACTTGAAAACAATAAGGTAGCAAGCCAAAAAACTACGGGAATCATTTGAATGGACGGTGCGTCATAGGTTAATAAAAAAAAAGCTCATCAAATACCCTTGCGGTAAGTCAGTAGCCTACTGCGCCAGAGACTTACCTGACTTGCTTCATTACTGTGATAATGAATATCACATAAATTATAAGTCTCTGTCTAACTCCAATAGAAATGTTGACATTCCTTAGATATGATCTTTATCGATCCTGATGACAGTTTTTGAAGAGCATCTTGTGGATGACAGATAGGGTGCATGATGAGGAATTTACAAGAGCCAACGAAAAACTTAAAAATGTAACTCAAGAAGAATGTTGTAAAGACAAATGTTGTGCAAAAATATGGCTCAATTAGAAAATCTTTGACTACGTCATCAAGCTCATTCATAATTTGGGATTTCCAACACATCATTTACCCCAAATATAAACACAGAGAGTCAATGTAAAAAAATAAACCAATAAAGACCAATGAAAACCCAAAATTAGAAAATTAAAGAAAAGAAAAGATGAATAAAATTAGATAAAATACCAAAATTAAAAGAATTAAAACCAAATACATAACAACCAAAAAGCGAGTCATTCACCAATATTCGCGATTTTGTGGCTATGAAACCGGTTTTCTCAGATATCACTTTCAGATCAAGAACTTGGGTGTCCTGAATAATTAACAAGTACCTGGCTCTGGTGTAGCTAGGACTGTTACACCAGAGAGTTGAAATCCAGTATTCGCATTTCTCCCTCGTGCTATTTTCTTTCATTTTTTGCCCAACAAACTGCAAATTCCCTCAAAAGTAATTTAATAGCACTGCGGAGTGCGATAGTAAGCGGAAATGCTGCTCACGGACCAAAGCGTGCACTTGGAAATAAACCAATAACAAATTTGTAAAATACGTTACCGTGTAAATGACTATATGAATTATATGGAGTTCCTCCGATTTTAATTATTTGTGGGGCCGGTTTGTGAAGTTTTAAGGTGTTTGCTCTTTCTTTTACAGCTCATTTTAGTTGTGGAAAATGCGTAATCAGAGTGTGAAAGAATCTCTCAAAAGCAGCACTTTGACGACGGGACAGCCGCATGCAGCTCGCGAGCAGCAGGGTGCTGACTGCTGAGATGAGTGAATCAAACTTCTAAGAATAGATCTATAGTCCAAATTAGGTATAATTTAATAGAATCTGCAGAGGAAGGATTTCATATTTATTGGGATTTCATATATGTAAAATTCATAGATTTTAAATTTACCCTTAAAATTTAAGTTTGCATTCAAATTCCCACGGATTAAAAAATTTTTATCATGCACCAATTCTGCTGAATTTTTCCAATTTCTGGTCTCTCTACCTTTGTAATGTTGTACTTCTATCGCATCTCTGCCTCTACATTTCTCTTCCGGATATATTTTTCTTCTTTTTTTATGATTTTTTTTCTTTTCTTTATGATGATATACCAAAGGTGTTTTTTCGAAATTTAGGGTGGTATTTTTGTTTGTTTCACTTTTTAAATTCCTTTTTCCCTGATTATACTTTACATAAGTCAAAATAACACGTTCCTTATTCCATTGTAACTTCTGAAATATCTAATTTACACAATGGCAAAATTGTTGCGTTATTCTTTAGTTTTAAGTCACATTTTCGTTTGCAATTTAATGTGATTTTTAGCTGTTTCTTGTTCCATGCCTTTTTTTATCTGCTCAGAGTCATTTGCCATCTTATTTAATTTTGCACGTATCATAAATACTAAAAACCAATTTCTCCTTCCTGTTTGTCCTTTACAGACTCACACAGGCTAAACTAACACGTTCCTTCATTCCACTGCAATTTTGCTATGTCTTTTAACCGCTGATCTCGTTGTGCAGCATTTTCGTTTGCAATTCAATGTAATTTTTGCTATTTCTTGTTCTCTATTTTTTTCTTTAGCTGTTCGGAGTCATTTGTCATCTTTTGTAATTTTGCATGCGTCATAGATACTAAAAACGATACAACCACCAGAGGAAAAAACATGATGCAGTTTTTGCTCTTTGAATGTAGGCTATATAAATGTGACGCCACTCACATGAGTTTTTTTCTGGGATGAATTCAATTACTCTTTCCTGTTTATCTTTCACTGACGCTAAAACAACTTCATTCTATCCCGGGGTGGTTAAAACGTTCAGGCGTGAATTCATTTTCTCCATCCTGAGTATCCTCATACTCACGAAGCACAATAACAGTCCTTCATTCCAGTGTGGCTGCTGAGGAAGCAGCCAAGAGAGGAGATCTTACAGCCCTACATCAGATCAAAAGTGACATTTTTGGAAAGAAGCGTACCGTTAACGGCCCAGTTCGGGACCCATCTGGTGTACTCGTGACCGAACCAGCAGCTGTGAATGAGGTATGGGCATCTCACTTTAAAAGACTCCTCAACATAACAGCACCCGATGAGCCACCCGACATTTCCACAGCGCCATCCTTCTCCCTAAACATTAGTGTGGAGCCACCAAGTGCTTTAAAATTCAAGCAGCTGCCAGCAGTTGATGAATGGTAAATCCCCAGGAGAAGACCGTATATAAGCAGAGATGATAAAGGTCTCATTTGCATAAAGTTAGGATAAATTTGCAGCACTAATAACATTCTGGACCGACTTCTTCGCTATAATATGGGAAAAGGAAAAGGTACCAGTTGATTAGAAGCGCAGCATACTAATACACCTGTTCAAAAAGGGTGATGCCACTGTCCCAGGAAACTGGTGAGGAATAAGCTTTTTTTCGGTCCCCGGTAAACTACTGTGTCATGTAATTCTGAGGAAGATCCAAAATGAGCTCAAGCACCTAAGGGATGAACAATACGGGTTCTGCCCGAACCGTTCTCGCACCGATCATATATTTACATTACGAGTCCTCACTGAAGAAAGCCAGGAATGGCATTCAAAGCTTATATTATTTTTATATACTTTGAAAACGCCTTCGACTCTATAGATCGGATAAGTCTGTGGAATATCCTTCTTTATTACGGGATCCCAGGTAAAATCCTCGCAATTATCATAGCTCTTTACGAGGACAGCGAGTGCTGCATCAAGACACCCGAAGGACAAACCCGATACTTTCAAATTCTATCTGGCGTCAAACAAGGCTGTGTACTATCGTCGTTACTGTTCGTGATAATCATCGACTTCATTCTCCGCAACTCCGCGACCGATGGTATCAAACAATTTTTTAGCCGAAGTGACAGTTGGTGACCTAGACTTTGCAGATGACATTACAATGCTACAGTCGTGCAAGCAACGTCTGCAAGAGCTTCTAAACAGGGTCAGCTAAACGGCAAGCCAACTTGGCCTAAGAATAAATTCAAGCAAAACCAAAGCAATGGTGACCACTGATTCCGCACTTCATATCAGATGTGGAAATGAGGATGTTGAACAGGTCGTGCAATTCAGGTACCATGGAATCATAGTGGAGATTATGGGATCAACATTCAAAGAAATAATGACCAGAATAGATCAGGCGAACGCATGGGCGTACGCAGCTTCTTCTCTAGGGGGGAGGGCAGCCAATTCTATGATGAGGGGTGGGGGCTGAAGTTATATTGGCAGTTTAAAAAACATTACATTGCCAGCAAGTTCTATCATACCTATGAAATCTTTATTAATCACCAAAAATCACAAATCATCAATAAGCTTCAGCATTAATCAATCGTCTTGTATTAGAGATAAATCTTTCCAAGACATTATGGATGACTTTCATTCTGTGATTCCAGCTGTTTATTTCCAGCTTTTTCAACCATCTACCTTTTATCAACTGCTTTTTTAACCATCTACCTTTTTTCAACTGCTTTTTCAACCATATCTAGTGTAAATTTGAAGTTCTAGGGGGGCATCTGACCTCCTCTGCCCCCCCCTTCAATACACCCATGGGCGAACGCTGCCTTCAATAGGCCAAAGAGCATATGGAAGTCGAAAAATTGCTCGAACCGGCTTAAGTTATGGCTGTTCAACAGCAACGTCATCCCGGTCCTCCGTTATGCAGCCGAAGTCCGGAGTTTTAACTAACAACAGGAGAAGAGAATCCTTGCATTCGAGAACAATTGTCTTCGAAGAATTTTAAATATTCATTGGTCAGACAGAATCACAAATGAAAAAGTCCGCAAACTTGCCAACCAGCCTCTGGTGACTGATATCATTAGAGCTCGGAGGTGGAGATACTTGGGCCATGTCCTACGAATGCAGGACACTCAGATCCCAAAAGCCACTTTACGTTGGCGCCTAAACGGAAGTCGAAGACGGGGAAGACCTACGAACACTTTGCGACGAACATACCAGTCTGATCTGCGCAGTATCCATGCTTCTCTTCAACCCGATTGGGAAGACATATACGCAGCTGCCCAATTCTGTAAGGATTGGCGAAGTCGCGTGGATGCCCTGGGTGCCTCTGGTGACACAGGCAAATCTAAGGTCTAAGGCAAGGTCATTCTAGTGTGAAGAATCAGCCATTTCAATTGAACTAAGTAATTCGGGCGTGAAGTCAATTCCTCTTTTCTGCTTATCCTTCACAGACTGACGCACGCTAAACCAATACGTTCCTTCATTCCACTGTAACTTCGCTTTGTCTTCTAACATTTTCGCCTTGTGCAACATTTTCGTTTGAAATTCAAAATGATTGTTGCTGTTTCTGGTTCCATGCCCTTTTTTAGCTCTTCAGAGTAATTTGTCACCTTGTGTAATTTTGCATGCGTTATAGATTAAAGAGAGTAGATTGGGTAATATCATACAATTTCAATCAAAACTAAAAGCAAGACATAGTCACCAGTAGTTCATTAAAATAGCAGCAGAGTTCAGGGGAGTCATCAAGACCTGGCTAGAGGGGGGGGGGGGGTCAGCTCATTTTTAGAAGCTAGTTATGTAAAATGCTTTGGTATATTATGACTAAGCTAGCCCTGCCTCCTGAGTTACGAAAGTTTGCATTCAAATACACTTTTCAGCTACGCTATGACTAAAAGGGACCTTTATAGTGTTCCATAATTAAGTCCACACCGTGTTATTCAAGGTTTTGGTGTCCAAACTATCCTAGTTTACAACATACCGTACTTTAAATTCCAATTCTCTTTTAAAAAGGCAGAAGGAAAACTTATATCTATCATAACAATTAAGAAGTTAAGTAGCCTGGAAAATCATCTTTGGAGGGTGTGAAGCGAGTTTAATTAATTTATAAAACATAGTGCTTGAAAAATTGATAGCTTCGTGATTAGTGATTTGTAAATAAAAGCGAAGGATATTGCCATAGCTCTTTAAAATAGTATATAAAGCTTAGATGAAAGTTTTAAATACAGACTATATAATTTTTGTTTTGAGTAATGGAGATTGTAGCATCGTTAGTTTGTTGTGAATAGACAGTGGTACACCCAGGATTTTGATTTTTAAAGAGAGGGTGAAACTACAGAGGGGGTTCAATCGAAAAATTGTAAAAACAGGCGAATCATCTAGAAAATATAAAACACTATAAAAATGCAACAAATTATAGAAATAAAAGAAAAAACTAGATATTACAAGAACGGCCCAAACAAATTTGAGATTCTAGGGGGGCGAAAGCGCAATAGGGCCCCTCTGTACGCGTGCTTAATCAATCGGGATTGACAAATTGTCATAACTAACTGTAAAAAAAAAGTTAAAATACATGCTGAATCATATAAATGGTGAGGCTATTCAAATCCAATCCCAGCAAGAAACACGAAACTGGAAAACTGGTAGACATTCCAAAGAAAGTCATACCCAGACAGAGTTTCGTATTTTGTCTAGCTCTAGAACGTCATATTATATATCCCAAGACAAAAAGGTGCATCTCATATTTTTAGAAAAGGCAAAATAAGCGTTTTAGGCTTTTCGCGGAAAGTATTTGTTTCTTCAAGAATTTCAACGAGAAAAATGTATAAAATCACACTGTTTACCGATGTTTTTAAGCTAAATGATTGAAAGAATGGAGTGCATTATTTTCATTTGCAAGAATCAAAGTTAATTATTTTGTTAGGCTTAATGCACTTTGGCACTGAACCCTCTAATCTACAGTGCTTAAAATTTTGCTAATTTAACAGTCGCTAATATTGCTTGTTAGTTAATTATATTTATTTATTTATATTGTATATATTTTCTATTTTAATTAAATTATGTTATTAAGTTAGTTATTTTATATTAAGTCAATTAATTTTCAAAATAACATTAGGTTATTTGTATTAGTTATGTTCAATTAGTTCAATCGTAAATAAATCGACAATATTTAATTGCATCAATTAGACACAATTTTTATTGGATTTTTAATTTTATATTCCATTGCTGGGTAGCTTCCATTTGGCAAATAATCCAAACAATTACGTTGGCCAGTCTGCAATTTGATGCACTGAAGATTTATTTGTCCAGATCATGGTTTGCCTCCCCCGCCCCCAATGAAAAATATACACAGCTAAACATTAAACTTCTCTAAACTACTATTACTGCGAACTCGTCGCGCCAAAAGCCCATTTGAAGTCAACACAGCACAAAGTCGTGTCAGTTTATCGGCTATACTTACCTCAAGAGTCAACATCTCCCTCTGTGAGGAAGAAAGTCTTTTTATTGTTATATGTGAGCCAAAGGGCCCTTAGGTCTCAGGTGCCGCTTCAAACGTTACGTTTGGCATAAAGGTATCTTTCTGATTTTTAAACTTTTTGTTGAATGAAGTGTTCAATATCCTCTTTCGTTTTAGGAACGCCAATATATAGATATAATTGTTTTACTGGAGTTCTTTTCTTTTTTCAAAGGCTGAATCAAGAAATTTTAGTGGCCTAAAGCAGGGGTGAATCTCTAGCATTTTTATTGGGGGGGGGCAAGAGGGGTCCATATCTGGATAGTCAAAGTGCATGGGATGTATAATTATTTTTCTCCATCTTATTGGGGGGGGGGCAACTGCCCCCCTTGACACCCCCAACCGACGCCCCTTGCCTAAAGCATGGGGAAGGAGTGATATTGTTGATACCAAGGAAGATTTTCCTAGAAGAAACGGAACTAAAAATACAAACAAGTGTATTTTTTCTGCTTTACTTTTCCTTTTCTAAAACTTTTCTGTTTTAGGAGGTAGTTCTTTTGACCGAATCACAAAGGAAACATTTCCCCTGCACCCCCACAGGCAGGATCGGTCGATAGGAACATACAGAGGGGGCACATCTGGACCCATGCTCCTAAAATCTTCTGAGCTTGACGATTTCCCCTTTAATTTCGTATTTAACTTAGTATGATTACCTTATTTTCGGCATTATTTCAAATTCACCCCTCCACTCCCAAAAAGCATAATTTGCACATGACTGGTAGTAGGTGTCTTACCTTCCCTAAGAGTGACCATATAATAAGAAGCTAAGCTTGGAAGACTAGGCCCTCTTGAGTTGACGCCAACCACTTGAAAGCTATAAACAGTGTAGGGGAGGAGTCCAGAGACTTGATAGCTAGTTCCATTGTTGTCGGTGGCGAGACCCTTTTCGCTCCATTCTCCATCTTCTCCTTCCCTGAAAAAAACAAAAATATTTTGAAAATTTGTTTCCGGGGAATATTGAGATAATGGAAAGTTTTCTCCTCAGAAAAATAAACAATACACATTAATGTATTTCCTTCCCGAACAGTGCTGCTAGCTGAATTCAAAAATTATACGTATGACATGTTCTTGCCAACGGAAGTCGGGTTCCGTACAGGGACGTCGTTTCGGGGGGGGGGGGGGGCAGTTACCCCTCCCGATAATTGGAGGAAAAACTATTATAGCCCATGCCCCTTGACTATCCGGATATGGACTCCTCTTGCCCCCCCCCCTAATGAAAATGCTAGAGCTACTCCCCTGGTTCCCTAGAAACATAACTCTTATGACAATGATTCTCGTCCTAAACTTGGAACTTTCACCCTCTGGAAGTTTCTGAATAGAACAAGAGAATCAAGATCTTGCTTTTTCGAAGATCTTTCCACTTTTTTCTAAAATTATAAAAATTCCATTATAATAACGATTTTTGATAAGTAACTTTGAAGTTAATGAATGTTCTGCATTTGAAATCGGCAAACTGTTATTTGATTTACAATGTGTTTTCATAATTCCGTTTTTAGTTTCATTTACTATTTTCTCTCCGCCAGTTCGATCTATAGCGCATGACGAATAAATTAAGCATTTTTAATCGAACAAAGTATTTCTGTTAATTATTATTCTGTTATTTCTGTTAATTTCTGTTAATTTATTGTTATTTCTGTTAATCTGTTCTGATACTTAAATTTTGTCTGTGGTTGTCATTTTCCTTTCTTGGTATTCGTTTTGCGTAAATGTTATTTGTGTTCCCCTATGTTGCAAATCATTGGGACTTTTAGGGGGCGAGGGTGTTAGTTTATTCTTCATTATGTGTTTAAATAAAAAAATATTGAAATGTTGAATTTTATTAAGGGGTTACTCTGTTTTGATGCTAAATTAACATAGTTTGTTTGAAAACTATACCCAGTTACCTAAACCCCCTTCAAAATTTCTGTTCAACTCGTAAAAACGTAAAAAATGCATATAAACGAATTTTGATGCGTTTTTAAAAGTTTTTTATGTAATCCCCCCCCTGAACAAATATCCTGGATACGCCCTTGCCAATAACTGTAACTGCAAACTATACCTATTAGCTCAGATATAGTTGACACCTATACATTGTACCCACACTACATTACCATGAACGGTATGCAAACATTTCATCTCCTAAACTTGACCATTTCCGCGCTCCTTTTGCCAACATGCTGCACGTGCAGCAGATTAATTAAAAGAAAACTTGCTAATGCTGAAGAGCAAAAATGTTAAAAGTAAAACATTTCTTTTATTCCAAATAAAGCAACGTCGCCATAAATGGGCCATAATAATGTATGCACAGTAAGATTTCGGCAAAACGCTGTTAGTAATCATCCAATTTTTTCGGTCTTTTTTGATTTAATTAAAAAGCTTTTCATCTTATTTCCGCTCCTGGTTTCGCCTTCTTTGTTGATTAATGACCTAATTTTATATTCATATTCCACAGTCGTTTATCTTGAAAAGAACGGAGTAGCTTGAAAGCAAATATATTCGTTGCTGCTATCTATTTTTAGCAACAGGTGAAATTTATTGGTTGATATTTACTTGAGAAAAATTTATTATTGAAAACAAACACGCACACAAGAGAAGGGGTACTTACGTGCAAGGCCCCCAACCCCGAAATATTTGTCCAATTCGTAAAAAACGTAACCAAAATGAACATAAAACAAATTTGTGATGCGTTTCTTACAGTTTATTTGTACCCCCCTCCCAAAAAAATTTATTGTGTACCCCCCCCCCCAACCCACCCACCCCGAAAAATCCTGGATACGGCCATGATTACGTGTTATCCCGACCACACTCAAGAAGTGAAGTTATCATAATGAAATATACCAAAATCTGATAAAAATATAATACCTTAGTAACAAAATTATGGAAACTACAAGAGAGAATTATGGAAGCAGGTCGCCTAAAACCCATTATATTAAATACCTAACCAATTATAACCAAACTCCGAAGAAGGCCTTCGCCCAGGCATAAGAATAGGAGCGGAGGATCTTATGGCCGGTGCTTATCATACCCCTAAAGTCTATATTTTTTGCAATTTATCCCTCAATGCCTTTAATGATTTTCGCTCAAACGATTTGCCGGTATTTTGGTCTTTATTCCATCCCCCTACCGGCTTACTGTGCCCCAGTCCAAAAAATCTTCATTATCTCCAGATAATTTCCTATATATTTTTTATTTAGTTCGCTCAGTTTATGTTTTTTTTAGGAAAAAATCATCATTTTACGTCTAACACCTATACCTTCTGAAGACCAGAATGTCATTTACACTCGACTGAAAACAAATATTTCGAGCAGTGTTCTTTTTTATGTCATAAAATCAACGAAAAAGAAACAAAATTCCCATAATAACCCAGATTACTAAAAAGAACTCATTAAATGCAGATTGACAATTTAAACTCCCAGTTTTGGCAATATCTGTTCTTTTCGAGTTGGACTTGATTATTTACTGCAATTTCAGTTTGTTATGGCTTCTATTTATCTATTGATAGCAATTTATGCTCGTTTTACGCTTGAATTATTATTTAACTTTGTTTCCGCTCGTCTTTAGTCTAACGTAGGTCTTTACTTTTTGGTGAAAAACTTCTTTTAAAGAATTTTTTTTTAATTTCTGTTCGTTTTCAGTTGACACACTTTTACTATTGATTAATAAAAGCAATATTTGTAACGCTTTTTTTGGCTTTTTTCCTGGACAGTCATGATTTTTGCTTGCGATTTATATTTTCGAGAGTTTTACAATAAATTTCAATAAAAGTTGTGCTATAGCACTTTGGATTGACGATTAAGGGGAACATTATTCAAGTAAATGGAATACAAATCTGCACAAACTTTCCTGAAATGTTGCATAAATGCTCTCTTGATATGTTTGGAGCAGATAGCGCCTGTTGATTTAGTTCAACATCCTCCTCAAGATTCCCTAAAATATTTAAACGAATGTTCTATTCTGTTTATGAGATGTTGCATCTATGCCATTTTGACAGCCATGATGCTCTTAAACTCTTTTGATTTGCTTTAGTAGTTGTAGTTTGATTTAGACCCATCGTAATATCCTCAGCTGTTCAACTCATACAAATTTCAATCCATTAAAACCCCAACCTGCATAAAATTTGACCCGAAAAACTCGACCCAGGCAGAATTCAGCCAATGTAAAATTCCATTAGGTACTTATGCATTATAACTAAACCAGCGCTATACACGAAAGAAGTCAAGTTTGGTTAATGCTAATGAAATAAAATAGGATGAATATATAATGGTTAAGAGACAAATTTGGGCTATATATTTGCACTCTAGCGGGGGGGGGGTGGTTAAGCAGAGCATATATTAAAAACGTAACCTAACCTTGGTACCTTCCCCCCCCCCTAAACCCCAAAAAAACAATCGTTTAAATATTGTAAACTCAATGAGAAACAACACTTTGCCATCATTTTATCTAGCAAATACCCGTTTGTGTGGTTTTCTGTCTGGTTTCCTTGTACAGTCTATAGCGCTGGTTTAGTTATAATGCATAAGTACCTTCCATTATGCTTGTTTGGCCCTTCAGGTTACTTTCGAAACGCTAAAAGCAAAATTTTTTCAACTTCGATACATGCAGCAATAATAATTACAGAATAAAATTATTTTCAAGTTGAAGAATAAATTATACTGAACTAAATCACCAGAAAATACGGAGATTTAGGACTGATAAAACAATATTTTTGAATCCGGGAATATTTCATTGTGCCACAGTTCTCGAGAAGCATTTTCTGATTTTTTTTTTTTTTTTGCTGCAAAATTTGTGTGTCTTTTCAAATCTACAGCTGCCTCAGAACTTAAATATCATCTAACCATGTTTATAAAGTCAATTAAATTTTCATTTCATTTCTTAATTAAATTTAATTTTGTTATTTGGCCATCCAAGACTTCTTGGCAATTCTGTCAACTCTGTCTGTCTCTGGCCATCCAAGACTTCTGGCAATTCTGTTTGTCTCAAATGGGGCGACAAAAGATCACAAGAAAATATCTAAATGAAGTAGGAATTTCATAGAAGGGATTAGGGAGTGGAGCTCTGATTTGAGTTGGGTGGAGGAGCAGCGTGTGTAGCTGTTCTGACAGCGGGTCAGGGTTGCCAACCGTAACGCGAAACCGCTATTGTAGCACTTTTTATCGTATGTAGCAGTGTAGCAAGTGCTCAGGGTGGCTAAAATAGCACGAAAGTGCTATTTTATCACTGTTACAGTCAATTTTTTACTATAGCAACGACAATTGCAGTGTAGCACGCAAATTTGAGCAATTTTAGCACTTAAAGAACTGACCGTGGTGGCAACCCTGCAGCGGGTAGCTTATTGCTCTGATGAATTGTCAACAATAATAATACATATTCGCTTGTTACTGCATTTATTTGAAAAAAGGAGGTATCAGAAGAGAAGGGCAAGGGAAAGATCTCTCCCTGGATAGCCAGAAATAAGCCTATAAAAAACTAAATTTATATCATATCAAACCGAAAATATTGACTATCAGCTAGCAAGAACATCTTTAAGTCTTTAACACCCCCCCCCCCCACTCTTATGCAGTCGCACTTATGGACTGCAGAATATTATCCAGGCATGCAAACAGGATTTTTTAAGGGAGGTAGCATTTTGGAACGGCAAAGCTAAAAAATAAATAAATAAACAGGTGGATTATAGAGATAAGATAAAATTTATTACAAAAAGCCTGTGGGCTATAGTAACACATAATACAGTCTACAAACAAAGCTCAGGAAAAAAATACAACTTTAGATAATAAAAATCAAAAAAGAAAAAAGAACAACAAAACGACAAAAAAGAAACATATCGAGGTTGAACAAATTAACCAACAAACACTAATAATAATAAAATTCAAATCCTAAAAACAGTAACAGGCTATTCCCTCAAAAATGATTCCCTATGCTTAATCCCTAAACGAAGAAAGTTACACAACTGTTTAATAGCACATGTGTTCCTCTCAGCCATCCGCTCAATTAACCAGCATTCACTCCCAAACACTCGTCCAAAACATTCATTCCGCAACTCAGACAGCAGCTGTCTCTTCACACTCAGATACAAAATGAAATAAGTTCTCAATCACACGTCCGCACATAGGGCAAAAATAATGGCCAGCCGCCAGCCTAAACTTTCACAAAAATTTCCTTCTCTCACCTAAATCCAAACTATCCACTCTTACCAACAACAAATTCTTCAAATCCTCTTTATTCAAACCAAATTTAAAATAAACCTCCTCCTCCCCCCCCCCAACAGTCTTTGGCTTTGGAGTAAAACCTTAAAGACATAGATCGGTCCTTATGAGCTTGCCACTCTTGGATTTCTTGGTAATTTAGGGTTCGCTGGATTTCCTTCCATGCTGAAACGGTTTCACCCATAGGGCCTGTTCCTTCATTCCACATCTCCAAAAGTCCACAAAGGTCCAGTATTTTCTTGACCTGATTTGGCCAAGAATCATGTCTACCGTTCTTCAAGCTCTCCAAATAAGCTGACTTAAGAAGCCGAACTCTAGGTAGCCTAATTATCTTCTCCCAGAATTTTACCATTCTAACCAATCTAACACTCCTTAAAGTGAAAAGCCCCAAATCTCCTTTCAGTACCACTGAACTAAATGAATCCTTCAAGCCAAAAATTCTCTTAAAACATTTTAGCTGAACTACTTCTAGCTTAGCTGCTTTAGCAAAACCCCAAACCTCAGAGCCCCAATGTAGACTAGAAAAAATTAAAATGTGAACGATTGTATAGACATTGAAATTACGTGGTGGGACTCAGGCTCAAAGGAGCCCCTCTCGTCTACGTCAGTCCTGTGCCATAATTATTTTCTGTCATTCCAACAGATTGTTCAAAATAGACCTACGCAGGAGTTGACAAGTTTAACCCCCATCGCATACCAGGTTTCTAGGGTACTATTCTAGTACCCTAGTACAGAGGGGAAGGTTTCTAGTAGAGAGTTTCTAGGTTTCTAGTACAGAGGGGAAGAGGGAAGTCTTAAGCCCATCTCCGCTCGAACTTTGGGTATTTTCAAAATAATTTTCATAAATCTCGTATTCTCAAAATAATATGCCCATTTTTGTCACTATTGCCCCCCCCCCCTAAAAAACTAGAACACTTGTCTGGCGCCATTGGCAAAGAGTATAAATTTATTGGTCATCTCAAATATCAGTGGCAAGAACCTGCTGTGAAATAACGAGCATAAAAATTCATCACATTGAAACGCTAATATCAAAGATTAACATATGAAAACGCAGAAAGCTATCGATTATTTGGGCAACAGCGGCACCTATTAATGCAGTAAATTAAACAATGAAATTTTACTGACAGCTCCCTTTTGTCTGAAAGCAAGAGAACAAATTGACCATAAATAGACTTCATTGTTCCATAGCTTATTAATCAATTTTGAAAGGTTAAAAGGTAAAATTCTTTAACCTGGGATTTTCAAGAGTAAAAACTACGATAAAAGTTGCAAGATGTATGGTGCTCAAACTAAATAATCACAGTTGTCAAGATAGGCAGCCATATGTACTGATAGAAAAGAAAGCAAAGATCAATTATTTGAAGCAAGGCCGTATCCAGTGGGGGGTGTTGGAGGTTTGTCCCGCCCCCCGAAATGTTTGTCCGTCTCGTAAAAAACGAAACAAAAATGAATATAAACAAATTTTTGATACGTTTTTTAAAGTTTCTTTTTGTATACCCTCCCCAAAACAAATTCTTTGGTAACCTCCCCCCCCCCCGAAAAGAATCTTGGATACCGCCCTGATTTGAAGGCATAGCACACCTCCCTTCTGAAACAAGTTCACCTCATGGAAAGTTCAAAATAAATAAAAAATCAGAATAACAGCTATAATAATAATGAGAGTTAAAAATCAAGAGGTTACCAACGTTTCACCACCAGATTTTACCGGAGTACCGGCGCATTTCTAAACCCATGCACGTCTTGAAACGCTTGGGATAGTTCTGCCACGCTTGGCACGCGCCACTTCATGCACGTGATTTCTGAAAGCCAGTGGCCCCTCTTAAAAATTAATACTAAATAATAATAATCAATCATTTATCTCTAAATTTGCCACCTAAAGTAATAAAAAGAAAAAGCCTAAGGTAAATTATTTAGGAGCAGTCACATCACACCCATGTTCTCAAACAAAGGTCGACTAATAAAAGCTTTATAAAAGGCCAAAGTAAAAACTTTCTTAGATTAATAATTGAGAAGTGCCTGAGTTATCAAACACCTTTGATGGTATACCAGACAAATACATTAAAGTGATTAGTGATATGTACGAGAATAACACTGCTGCGGTTAAGGTAGGAAATAAGGTTAGCAGCTGGTTTTGTTAAATCAGGAGTAAAGAAGGGTTTTGTTCTATCCCGCTTTACATATATAATCTTAATGGACTTTGTCTTAAGGAGAACTGGAAAGGGAATGGGAGACCACGGAATCAAATGGGGAGGAAAAGCTCTCCTGGACTTATGCTAATGATTTAAGCATCCTAGATGAAAGTACGAGCAAAATGAATGAACTTTTAGAGGTTTTGCGAGTTCAAGGTTCTAGAATAGGCTTGAAAATAAATGTTATCAGGATTAAGTCATTAAGGCAAGGAATAAGTGAAGATGAAAAGGTGACGCTGTGTAACGAAATGCTTGATCTAGCGAACAGCTCTACCTATCATGGTAACACTATTAGTAGAGGTGGTGAGGGCAATAAAGACTTTAAAAGTAAAAATCGTGATCTTCGGGGTCGTTTTTCACAGTTAAAAAAAAAGTTTGGAAGAATCGGAAGATAAGTTTATAAACCAATATTAGAATATTGGAAGCTACAGTGACGAGAGTGGTCAAATCTGGTTCTGAAGCGCGGGCACTCCGATAAACGGATGAATGTTAGCTGGACTTTTTCTAAAGAAGTTACCTACGGATTATTTTCGGTACCCGGCTGACTGACCGTATTTCAAACAGTAGGCTCTACGAAAAGCGTGCTTGAATCCCGCTTTCTAGGGCTATAACAAGAGATGGGTTGAGATGACCAGGGCATGTTCTGCGGATGAAGGATGACAAATTGCCAAAGATTGTCCTTTTTGGCCATCCGCCTTGGGCTAAACGGAAAGCAGGTCGTCCGTGGTTGGGGAGGATGTGATAAAGAAAGATGTAAAGGAAATGGGAACTTCCTAGGATTGCGTAAAGAGGGAGGCTTTGAATTGACTTGGATGGAGGAGGAGCGAGCCTAGCTGTGTTGGCATCAGGCGGCTTGGTGCTGCAGTGAGTTGTTAGGATTAGTAGTAGTAGTAACATATTCATATAATATCTTAAACTGTTAAACTATAATATCTCAAAACCGAGATACAATACCAGAAAGTCCCGTCTCGAAAAACGACCAAGGATCCCACATAAAAGACTGAATAACACATTTCCATTTCTTCACCTTAAAGAATCCTTGAATTTTGACGACGTTGACACAAAATAATTGTATAGCATGGTTTTTGCATCTATAAGCTTTGTAGGAGGGAGGGGTAAGAAAATTTGTCAAGGGGGTAGAGAACTTTTTCGATGGTGGGGGATGGGACAGGAATCCCTTGGCTTGAGCCTCAAAGGGCACAGTACAAAAATTGTCTTTTCTTAATGCGGGAATCCACATTAAAATTTATTATTTTTTAATGTATGAGCGAAAAGTTTATAATTTGAAATTTTTAGTGACTTTTTTTTTCCACCGAACAGAACATTTAAGACTAAATGGAATCTATTGTCGACACGTTTGAGAAAATGTACGGTATAGTCGGCAAGCCATTGATACAACTGAAGTAGAGGGGAAGGGGACGTTCAGTGCAGGTCTTAGCTTCTAATACCAAGACGCACTGCTATACTTGACAGATTCATTTGCATTGACCTACAAAGAAATTAGCCCCCGTGGCTCAGTTTTAGCTCCAAGCCTCCCTGGGGGCCGTTTGGCCCCCAATGTACGGTATTGTAGGCAAGCCATAAATACAACTGCAGTAGAAGAGAAGGGGAACGTTGAGTGCAGGTCTTAACTTCTAATACCCAAGACGCACTGCTATACTTGACAGATTCATTTGCGTTGACCTACAAAGAAATTAGCCCCTGTACCTCAGTTTTAGATCCAAGCCTCCCTGGGGGCCACTTGGAGCGCTAGCCCCTTTCATTCGACCCATGCACTACTGGCAATTTATTCCTTCCGTTCCTGTAACTTCATGGGTGTTAGCTAGAGATTCTTTACAAAGGCATGGGATTTCCCCCTAGCATTCAATACCCCCCTTCTCTCTGGTTGAGTCCATGACCAGAGTCATATCCAGGTTTTTGTTTCGAGGGGGGGGTCGAAGAGATTTACAAAAAAATTATAAACGCATCAAAAATGTGTTTTATGCATTTTTGTTACGTTTTTACGAGTCGGACAAACATTTAGGGGGGAGGGTTTAAATACCTATCCCCCCTCCTGGATAAGGCCATGTCCAGGACCCAATCCATCTCGAAAGAGTCCTGTGTATAGACTATAGTGACTGCGTGTATCATTAATTTGACAACCCTCGTAGAATATTAAAAAACATAAAACCTTTAGAAATTTACAAGTTTTCTTTTCCCTATTTTCATGACTGCAATAATTTCGTTTCTTAAAGCAAACTCAAATGAACATCAAAACATTTAAACTTTTTTGTTGTAACTTATAGCCATAAAAGAGAAAACCTGTTAAAACTAATTCAGTTTTGACAGAATTTCCCCTTTTATTGATACGCTGTATTTTCTTATTCCGTGGCCCCTAGTCTGGATAACGTAGATATTATGCGCTGGTTTTTGACATGATCTCTAGCGGGGGAAAAGAGAACAGAAAGCTGGTGACTTGACACATTAATAAATAAAAGCACTGATTTATAGTGGTTTTAGCAACTTTCTGAAAAGAAACTTCGAAAAATGACTCCAGGGAACATTAGGCGACTGTTTTATTTTTTCTGTTTTCAAGTATCAAGGAAATTGAAAATAAAATCTGGTTATTTGAACCGAAAACTTAAAACAATATATACATTTACTTATAAAAGTTAGGCAAAATGGAAGATCTAATTTTTAGTGAGAAATGCCTTCATATGCAGTTCGGCAGTTTTGGTAGTAGCGGAAACCAAATTTAAAAACTATCCTAGTTTAAAAACTGTTCACCCTAGTTTAAAAAATAGGGTGAACAGGAAAACAAATGAATATAAACATGCAGCATCAAACAGCTCAAGAAGTTTCTGATTTCTCTTAAAGGTGTAGCGCTGTCTTTAAGATTCCGCAGATTATTAATGTTTGAATTTTTACCGATGGTGTTGCTTTAAACGAGGGGTGGCCGACTCCAAGAAATTATGTACACCAGGTGGCACGTTCCAAGAGTACCAAGCATGGTGGAAAACAGTTCCGCCTCGCTTGGCACAGTTCCACCACAGTTGCAATGTGCACCACAGATTTACAGAGTTGTTCCTAGGGTAGGTGGCGCCAGGGGCAAAATTAATTACAGCCCCTCCCCCCTCCCCCGACATAAATATAAGTAAAAAAATCTGAATTAAAGTGAAAAATTGGATCAATGTGGGCCATTCCCCGGCCCCCCCCCCCTAGTCACCACGCCCATGGAAACTGCCCCGCTTGCCCCCCTAGAAACGGTTCTGCATATGTATACCAGATGTCAGGAAATCAACCACGCTTGGGCTTTAGATTCAACTATCCTTCCACTCTTGGTGCACCTATGATCATTAAATATAATCATTTACATATGATGTTTATCTCAATCCTTCGGAATTCTTCTATCTCCGTCGCTGTTAGAAACCTTAAAGTCCAGCAAGGACAATGATCATAAGTGAACTATACCAGGTCAAAGCATGAAAATGGAAAATATAAAGCGAAGACACTGGCATTGGAATCTATTTGATGTTATCGAGGCAAAAATTCCACTCTGTGATGGTATTTGTAAACTAAATTTGCTAGTTTCCTCTATGAAGGACTAGAACTGCATTGTCTCCTGAAGTCATTTTGGCAACTCACTAAAGACTCTTTTAAAGCTCTTCACGCTTTTAAGGTTTTTTACTTCTTGGAGGTGTCCACCTGATTCAGTCTAGGGGTCAAGAAAAAGTGGGGAAACATTTGCTACTTTCTAGTCTGCAAGGTTTAGACAACATACATTCTAATTTTTCTCAGCAATGTCGCAGAAGGCGAGGTTGTATGATTGGGTTACTAACCTACGCGCACAGTTCTATTATCACACTTTGTATAAGACTATCGGCCCTGCTAAATCAAATGATGATGGAAAAGAAACTGCTTCATGTTTCCTTTGCAATTTATTTCGAGGGAGTTCCAATTCCAATCGCCCTATTTTTCTTTTTTCTTTTTAGGTAATGTGTTTCGATTTGGGACAAAAAAAAAATAAATGGTACTTCTGAAGCCGCATAAATTGGACATTGCTAGTTTCCAACCTGTCAGGCTGAGACCGCATCTACATCCTAACTATTTCTCAGCAATTCCTTAGCAGGCAAAGTTTTACGAGGGAATACTCATCTGTCAACAGCTGAGTAATTTGCGAATTCTTAACGACCACACTTTGCATAAGATTATGATGGATAATACTAACCTGGTGTAAATTGCATAGTGGGTGATTGGACTGTTATGGGTGTGCAAACCGGGCGCCCAAGAAAGGTTGACGGTTCTTGAAGTGAAGGATTGGATGAGTGGACGGCCTGGAGGGTCTGGAACATCTGAAAGAAGAAACAATGTTTAATAGAAAATCCCTAACAACACTCATGTGTCGACGAATATTCGACGATTTTACTCTACAAATTTACAAATCTATAAATTAACAAATGTGTAAAATCTATAAATTTATCTTCCTTCGATTCTCTTTTTGTTTCTATTTCAATGGCTATAAAGAAAAAAGCAACGAACAAAAAATATTTTAACGCCAAAAGTAATATACAATCAAGGTTTTTTATCTACATAATCATCTTGACGATTGAGGCATTTGTGTATCTTTGACCGAGCTTCGTAATAATCTCTGCGCCAAATATCGCCTACAATAATTTAAAGCGAGTTATGTTGGTTTATTTGAGTTTCTCGACAGTTTGGAGGCCCCTAAGTCACTTCTTTAACTCAAGTGTTCAGTTGAAGCCAGTATTGAATATCTGATTTTTGAAGATGATTTTTAAGGTTTATATAATGCCTAGAAACTCTTTAAGTGTGCCGCTATGTGACTGTTTTCCACAAAACTGGATTGAACCAAGACTCATAAAGCATTGCTCATGCAACACATTAAAAAGCAGGCTTTTTAATGACGACAACAAGGGGCAACCTCCTCCCTTGGCTTACGTGCAGTTTAATTTTGTGTCATATTATAGGCTAGATTTTTTCGGATGTACCGACCGTGAAGAGATCAAGCGTACCTCCTCTCCACCCTGGCTGGGAAAAAGTCATTGGAATTTTAGCCAAAGAACCTGACTAGTAGAAAAAAACATAAAATACCATAGTGAGCGCGTAACTCAAACCCTTTCAAATTAACCCATTTAAATCAGCTCTCGATCAACTCAGCCCCAATTCAACTCAATCCGTTTAACACAGCCACCCCCCCCCCTCAGCTCAATCTCAGTGTAACTTAGCCTCCATCAAACTCAACCCCTTTCAACCTAACCTTCCTTGGGGCTGGGGTTGAATTGAATTCGGGATAGGTTGAATGGAGGTTGACTTACATAGGGTTGAATTGCACAGGGGTTGAGTTGCGAGGGTAGACCCAAAAGTAGGCTTTTTAAGAAAAATATACCACGAGGAAGGGTAGATATAGACCTGCAGTTCCCAGGAATATGGTGGTGCGGAAAAGATCAACCAATCCAATCTAACAATACAGCATTTAACAATATATTTAACTAAAAATAAATTTAACATTTAAGTAACAGCATTTAATTTAACAATACAGGATCAAGGAACACAATATTCAGCTGGAAAGTGTTCCAACCCAAACACAGCGTCACTGCTCTACTGAGGTATCTCGAAAGGTATTATGTTACATATGGTAAATTCTCCAGGAGGGCACAAAAACTAAAAAATGTGTTTTAGGTAATTGGAATCTAATTAAGGACCAGTTGTTTTTAAAAACAGCGTTTTTCTGGCATGTAAGATCTAGAAAAAAAAACTCCCATGTCGCCAAGTTACCAATTAAACATTTTGGAGCCCACTCGGGGTGGGGAGAAGTAACAATGAAAAACTAATTTTATTGAATATTTCAATAAAGAAGCCCCAAAATTCAGGAGAATTCAGGATTTCGAAGGGGTTCAAATCCCCCCACTTTTGTCTTTGGACAACACTTTCTGTGACTTCTAGATAGTATATTGAGAAATAAAAAATATAGGACAAAAGAGATTTTAAATTGATAAAGCTTTCTCAGGTGTGAGAGTGGATTCGGACTTTAAATTTCACAAAGAGTCACATAACGCCTTTTGATTCACCGTGTCCACACTATCGTTGCTAGAATACAGTTAATAGAGAATTAAGTAACAGTTTCTTTAATAGTATTTTTATTATAGATAAAAGCCAAGGGTAATCTATCTCTGCGACATGTACGATGGTATAATTAATTAAAGAGTATACCTCACGGAGATGCTCTCATTCGAACAATGATGATCATGAACCAGATAACTGCATCCTCAACAATTTATAAATAGACAAAAGGCTTATAATCAAAATTTCAAGGCACATACCAGCTTATAACAAGCGTAGAGGAATAACGCGTGTGTACCACGTTATCTGAATTGGGTATTGTAATTAACCATGGGTTTGATAGTAGGAATTAACAAGTCATGCTGATTAATGTTGAATGTGTGAGTTTAATGTGGCGAAACGGTCGGTGGTTGAAACAATTCAGCAACTCATGTTCTATGATATTCATTATAAATAACATGAAACATCGACGATTTCAAGTCATAAATCCTCGCCTAACTTACATACGTACTATCCTTTCTGACAAAAATCGGATCTCGATTTTCTTTATTTTAAACAAATCGAAAATCCAGTTTAAAGTCATAAGGACATTTTTTGAATCCTCAAAGTAATTAATTGGGTTATAAGAAGAATTTAGAAGATTCTAAAAATGAATTTTAAAGAAATTTTTGGTTTATTTGAAGTTCAGGCCGTGCCCATGATTTTTTTTCGGGGGGGGGGGGGTATTCAGATTTTTTGTGAGGGGGGGGAACACAAAAACATAAAAAAACACATAAAAAATTTGGGTACTTGTGCACTATATGGGCGTTTACAAGGAAACCAGTCACGAAAAACCCGTTTTTGGCGGGTTAATTCAAGAGACCGCTATAGAGTAATGCAATCCATAGCGTGGTTTTCGTTGCGTATACGATATTTAAACAGTTGTTTTTGTGGGTTTAGGGGGGAAGGTTCCTAGGTTAGGTTACGTATTTAACATATACTATGCTTTACACCCCACCCCCACCCCTTAATGCGCAAATATATAACCGAAATTTGTTTATAAACCATTATATGTTCATCCTATTTTATTTTATTTCATTAGCATTAACCAAACTTGACTTTTTAGAAAGGCCCACATAATGCACCAGTACCAAAAAAATTTTATATCCATTTTTGTTGCGTTTCTACGAGTCAGACAAACATTTCGGGGGGTTCAAGCCCCCCTACCCCCCTGGTTACGGCCTTGTTTGAAGCAAGAAAATCCAAATTTGATTATTAGCACATCCAATTCTATGCAAGAGGGGCGACGGACTTGCAATATTTTGCAATTCTTGGGAAATCTGCCCTTAATTATCCAGACAAGTATACGAATGTAATGTTCATTTTCTACTTAGAATATGTCTGAAATAAGTTAGAAGATGCAGCCCCGCAAGTACCCACCATATTCGACGATTATTTCAATCCCTGAAACTGAAGAGGCATTTGACTCGTTTGTATTCTTGTTTGAATTGCAATTGAGCTATGGGTCCTTGTTATCGTAATAGTCTACACCAGGGGTGGCCAACCCAAACTACCTCGCGGGCCACTTTGAAAATGTATCATAACTCCGCGGACCGCATATAAAATTATATATACCCCTATTAGATTTAAACCTATTATATAATATTTTTTGGAGTGGTAAATTGAAAAATAATGAATTTTTATTAATTATGTTTACTATTATTTTTACATATAAACATAGGTAATATAACAATAATAATGATATTAAATGCACATTGTAGAAAATATATAAGACTAAAAATAAAAACAAAATAACGAAATAAAAAGATAAAATCAGAGAAAAGTATTTATTTCACTAGTGCGATATTTGTTCCTCCATTTTTTCACTTAGCTTTTGCAAATCGATCTCAATTTGGCTATTTGCACATCGTGATTGGTGTTGGTCTTTTGCGCCGTAAATGTAAAAAAAAAATCTGTTTTTGATTCTGAATTTTCAAACATGCGTTTTAATTCATTATTGCACTGTATGTCAATCAGATCCATTGGGAGATATTCTGTGATCGACTCAATTTCAACCTGAAAAGGAGATGAATATATTTCAAAATTTTGGTGTTTTTTTCCAAATCTAAATTATTGAATCGGCTTTCAAAAGCATCGGCAAGTTTTCATATTTCTTTCGCATATTTTATATAATTGTTACATTTTCATTTCTATAGTTCTTAACATTGGAAAGTGGTGAGCATTATTAATTTTCAATTGTGATTCAAATAACAGCAATTTCTTCTGAAATTCTTTGATGTGATTGAATATATCGACTATGAGGTTATCTTTTTTTTTAATTCATTGAGTTTGTTGACAATATGCACTAAAAAGCATGAATCCAATAACCAATCATCATTTCTTAATTCTGGCACAGACCTTCGTTTGTCATTCATAAACAAATCAATTTCTTCTCGCACCTGATAAAATCGATGTAAACATCTTCCACGACTTCACCTGACTCAACTGAAGTACACAACGTCAGTACGTCACCGTGTTAAGAATCTAATTCTTTCAGAGAATCCTTAAATTGTCGATGCGCAAGTGCATGTGATCGAATATAATACACTGTTTTTATAACTACTTGCATAAAATGACATGATCCATTGATAATACTTGGGCTTTACAATATTATTAATTAAGAAAACTTTCTCCAGAAAATAAGTTTTTTCAAAGAAAAGTAAAGAACTCCATTAAACAAAAAATGAGCCAAAATAAAATCAAATAATCTACAACCACAAATCAGCATCGATAAATAAATGAAACCCAAAACGAACAGAAATTACAATAAGTAACTGAGTCAAACTCAAAACCAGAAGAAATTGACAAAAGTTGGGCGCAAAACCCCTATGCCTTCCAAAGGCCAGAACAAAATTTGCACTTTACTGAAAAATATAAATGTTTTTACTTTTATAACTTTAATAAATCAAATAATATTAACATTTTGATTTTGCAACCACAAATCAGCATTTATTAAATAAATTAATAAATAAGTTAACATAAATTAACATAAGAAATAAACAAAATTTGCACTTTACAGTGCATTCAATTGCTAATGAATCCTATTATTAATAATTTATTACTAATGATTAATACTTTATTTATTCAACATGCTTATATTTATTTATTATTTATTTTGTCTATTTATTAAATATACTTTACTCATTGATAATACTTGGGCTTTACAGTATTATTATTCATTAAGAAAACTTTTTCCAGAAAATAAGTTTTTCAAAAAAAAGTAAAGAACTCCCCCAAAATAAAATAAAATAATCTACCAAGCGTGAAACAACCACAAATCAGCATCGATAAATAAATGAAACCCAAAACGAACAAAAATTACAATAAATTACCGAGTCAAACTCAAAACCAGAAGAAATAACAATAAGTTGGGCGCAAAACCCCTATGCCTTCCCAAGGCCAGAACAAAATTTGCACTTTATTGAAAAACATAAATGTTTTTACTTTTATAATTTTAATAAATCAAATAATATTAACATTTTGATTACTAAATATCAGTATATGTATATTAAACTGACAATGCACATTCATATTTTTTCGGGGGGAGTATATATATATATATATATATATATATATATATATATATATATATATATATATATATATATATATATATATATATATATATATATATATATATATATATATATTCGGGAAGGGGGTTCCAACCCCCAACTCCCATCTTGGATTACTATCCCATACCCTAAATAAGTATCTATAGGCACCCATATTTAGAGTATTTTGACCGATTGTGTCCTTTTCTTTAACAGTAGCCTAACTATAATAAAGGGAGCAAACACAAATTTTGATCAGTGGGTAATATTCTAATTGCTTAGAAGCCTTGGAAGTACTTGTCAGCTTCTAAATCAACAATGAGACCAAGCCCAGATTAATTGTTTCCAAACTTCGACAAAGAATAATAGAACAGTTGCCTGCGACCGGTACTTTCACTCCATTAACTCTTGCCGTCTGCTTTCTATTTTGCTTCATTGCCTTTTAGATCTTCCGGAGGGGAATAATACCCCTAAGGATCTATTTGACCTTTTTTTAAATACATTTCAACTAGATTGCAAACACGAGATGTTCAGGAAGAGAGTTTCGGAAGCTGGGAATTCCCTACTTTTGAACCTGCAGACACTAAGAGAGTTGAAATTGTATTTTGCGATTTTTACGGTACATAACTTTCTTTGTATTTTGATGCTTATTCACCTCAACGTTTTGGATATACTAAATAAAGATCAAGTTTTTCCAACTGAAAGTAAAGAGTAGCATCAAAACTACAAACGAGCAAATATTATTCCGTATATGAGGGGGAATACCTCTTCCTCAACCTTTGGTCTTTACTCTAAAGTTTGACTTTTTGTCCAATAAGAACAACTTCTGAAACAGAAGGGCCGTTGAATTTGAATGAAAAGTATTCTTAAAGTACTTTAAGACTTCAGGGTAAAGAGCAAGGATTGAGGACGAGGCAGCCCCCTCAAATACGGAATAATTTCCAATCGTTTGAGTTGCAATATTGCTCCTTACTTTTAGCCGAACAACTTGTTTTATATACAATGTCTGCCCATTTTGCAAACCATTCGAGCAAATCCCCCTCCTCTCGCCGTATAAAATTTCTCCTGGATAGTTTTCCCAAAATTTGGAAAATCTGACCGTTTGACGGAAAGTTTGACTGTTTGTCAACATTTTTAAGAACGACTACTGACACATAGTTTAATTAGAATAGGAAGCTTTTTTAAAAGTGCTAAAATCTTTAGCGTAAAGAGCAAGGTGTTGAGGAGGGGGCAACCTCTTCAAGTACAGAATAGTTTCTGTTCGTTTTGAGTTTTAATGTTGCTCTTTACTTTCAGTTAAAGCACTTCTTTTTTTATATATAAAAAGACCTTTCTCTGCCTTAGATCTTCGGCCTCGAAATCAAAAATGAAAATAAACAGTTTCAACTTCTTCACTAACTTTTCCTGTTCACAATGAATCAATTAACAACGCTAACGACAGGGACACTAAATTGATTAGTTTTTTTTTTAGCACAACTGCGTCCTATCCATTTCCAACATAATATTGAAGATCCCCTCCTATTCTCGTCTGCTTTTTAGAGTTTATGGTGTGAAAACTCAGGTGGGGATAAGGCTAGATGTTGTCACCTACCAAACTATTGATTTTGTAATCAATTCTTTGTTAAACATACAGTAAAAGCAGCCTTAAATCCAGCAATCAATCTTGGTCCCATAGATTCGAGGGAGACTACTCGTTCTAGTTTTAATAGAATGAATAGACAGTCTTTTTACATTTTTTTACTTGCCGGCGCTGTGGAAATCGAGATAGACAAAGACAAACTTATCTAACTAAGCGGAATCTTATAATGACGGATGTACAAGTCTGTGCTTGAGGGTAAAAAGGTGCAAAATCAGGATGATTTTTTAATGACAGTTCCATTAACAGTTCAATGACAATTCAATAATGACAGTAATGACAGTTCTAAAAACTTAG
This sequence comes from Artemia sp. Qi Xiang Cuo, assembly GCF_049724085.1. Taxonomy (NCBI): domain Eukaryota; kingdom Metazoa; phylum Arthropoda; class Branchiopoda; order Anostraca; family Artemiidae; genus Artemia; species Artemia sp. Qi Xiang Cuo. The sequence goes on along the minus strand of NC_142794.1, from coordinate 102,318,928 downwards.
AGCAGCTTCTTCAGGGATCACGTTCTAGACGTCCCGGGAATGATTGAGTTTCAAGGATTATAGATCTAAAGCTTAAATGAGGACCAGGAAACTTATTTTCTGGGTCCTACTATATTTCTCTTTCTTTTAAACATTAATTTCTGAAAATTAAGCAAAAACGGGTACGTTCGTGGAAATGCAAAAGGCGTTAAGTGACGCATCTGTCAAAGCACCTCTTTCGTTCTCGAGATATTTTTAGTTTAAAATCCACTCAAAATGCGTTATAACCAAATTTCGACCAGTTTTGCAGACCAAAAAGCGTTAAGTGCACGACTCTTCCACAGTCACGAACATAACGCTTTGTACACCGTCGATAACAATGTTTTGCCTCCTCTGGATATTTTAGAAAATGCCACTTAATGCCTTTCGGATTTCTGCGGCCGGGGTAGCCTTAAGGGTTCGTTTGAAACCTTATAAAACACGCCCTTACGCGTATTAAGTCCGCCTTTCATAGATTCCAAAGTCTACTTAAGCCAGATTCTAGGCAATTTTTTGTGAACAACAGTAATATACTTTGCATAATCTGGCGAAGGTAAGCAGGTAGGGTGTACGAAAGCACATGATGGCTGGTCCCCAATATCCCATTTCACTTCCTGGCTGAAGGGCCACGAAACGGAGATCAGCCCCGCCGGTTTAGACCTTGAGGGTCTAGCGCCGTCTTACAACTTACTTAGTACTTAATCCTTAAGTACTTATTGCTTACTACATACTACCTGCCGTCATACTAGTTACTTACTTACTTGAGCCAAATTCTAAGCACTTTTTGTGAACAGCAGCAATATACTCTGCATAATCTATCAAGCCCTAGAAGTAGGAAGGAACTGTAGGTATGAGCTTAAAAAATCTTCAAATGCTGTGATTTTACTTGCAGACTCATTCCCAAAAATCCTCCATGCAGCACAACAGTTTTCCAAGTTCAAATAGAATTACTATTTTGACGTTGATACGTTTATGAATGTTGAGTTTTTTTGTTTTTTTTTGTCGTGTACCCTACTTGTGTGCCACGCAATTTGTCTTACAAGGGGCATTTATGTTAGTTGTATTTTTTTTATTCTATTTATTTATTTTTTTGTAGTGTGTCAATAAATCAAGAGTACTATTAGAATCATGGGCGCCCATATGGGGGCAGGGGGGGGCTCCCGCCCTCCCCCCAAGCTGAATGATGCTGCCTTATTTTATATTTTTGTTCTGAGATTTCTATTATATAGCATTAAAAGTGCCATTAGATGTGGTTTGCCCCACCTGGAATTCAGCTTATGGGCACCCATGGTTAGAACCCAACTTCTTAACAAGCTTCTCTCTCTTACTATTGCAATTTATCCTTCCATTTTTACTAGAAATACATACACTGCCTTGAATACATTCATGAAGTTGTCACAAAATAAAACTTCACCAAGTTTTATTTCAATTTAAAATTCAAACTGGTAAATTGTAAGTTGAATTGTGTTTAAAATAAATTTCAAATTGTTATATCTGTACTAATTTATTAAAGATTCTGTGCCCATATTTCACACCTAACTTTTTTCTATCGTTTTTCTTCGTGATTACGATAGGGTCATAAATAGATTACTCAGGCTATAGCCTTAGAAAAAGTGTGTCAAAGTAAGTAATGACACTAGCTCCATCATAAATTGCTCCCAAGTTTTTCGCTGACGTGCCCTTTTATCCCGGCGAATTCGTGTCTCTAGCGACCATTTTTCGAAGAAAGCTTTATTTTAGAAGTCTAATCAACTGCTTTTATAACCCCTAAGGGAAACCTTCAGATGAAAATCGAATCTATTCCCCAACTTTTGATCTTTTCCTGGGTAATTCAAATGGGACTTTTGTTTGAGCTTGGAGCTTTAGAATAGATGAAATAGGGTCATCCTTAAAAGCAACACGGATTAGTTATTTATGTAGCAATGATACGGAGTTAAGAACAAAATAATACCGGATTGAAAGCATCTTATTGATATTACAAAAAAAAATATTAAAAATTGATTTAATGGGGAAATATTTTCTACAAAAGGGTCCTCGAACGGTGTGTTCCATTTTAGGCATTTTTAGCCATTAGAAGTAGCCATTACCAAATGAGTTCAATGATTAATTTATTTACTAGCTGACAGGAGTGTCAATTCATAATTCCAAGGGGGGGGAGAGAGGAACTAGTGCGTTGAGAATACAGAGAAAGGTATCTACCAATGAGGATTTTAAAAAAGTGCATTTTTTTAGACTTGAGCGGCAGAATAACCTAGGAGGCAATTCACTCCTGCCCTCCAATTGACGAGCCTGCTCACTGATGACATCTGGTAAAGTTTCGACTATTAAAAAGGGCACTAGAACTCTCGATTTCCAATCGAATGAGCCCCCTTTGAAGTTTCTACGACGACCCCTTCCGTATGAAGTGCCTCTGGAAAAAAATAATAAATAATAAAACATTGGAGCCGTATGGCTTTTACTATAGGCAACGCTACAGCGTTGCCTCTGATACTTTCTCGTTAATCGGGGTGTAAAATTGTGCAGAATTTTAAAGGGTGTACACAGATACCCAACATTATCTCATTTTAGCTGTTAGCTGGCATATCAACAAATTCTGCTTGGGAGGGTAATTTTGCGAGGAGGTAGAAACTTTAAAACACATAAAAATAGGCAAATTGTATGAAAAATACAGGAAAGGTAACAACACATTTAATGTTTCAGCGGGAGAGGGGGGCAGGCTCAAAGCCTGCCTCCTTTCCTCTGACACCGTATTTCGCTGTCATATTAAAATTGATGTTAAAATAGCAATTTGGTTGTCAGTAATGCTGCCAATCACGCAAGTACGCATTTGGGATCTCACAATATGCCCTCTCGCAACGTTCATGATCATTCAAATCAATCACAAATGTTTACTGATTTGTGCATGCTCCTCCTGCTTGCAGAGAAAATTCTACTTACTCGCCTGTTTATGATAGCATCCTTTCAAGTTAAAAATCTTTTTCAGAAATCCTTCAATTTTAAAATCAAATATTTTGAGATATATACTGGGCTGTTCACAATAGAGGGGGTCAACCGAGAAAACTGCCTCTGGCGTTGTGGTTGAGAGGGAAAACGCGGTCAAATTTTTTTTTCGATTCCTTTAATAATTCGCTAATTCATGTAAAAAAAAAAAAATTGAGGGGACAGGGTTTATCACCAACTCCAAGCAATTAGCCTAAATGGGTTGCTTAACATGTGTACACTAGCCTGAACTTTAAGGGGATTTGGGGGATTTATTGGAGAAGATATTTAAAAAAAGGCATTTTGGCTTAAATATCTGCTGTATACTTTGGCACATCTTGGCATGTATATTTCCGAGGAAACAAAAGGGACCGGACGGCCCTTAAGAGGGATTTCCCGTATATTCGTTACAATCTGTAACGTCTATCTTATAAAGTTGTACACAATTTTTTTTCTCTCATACCTCCCTCTGGACTGAGATTTGGGTCAACATCAGTCCAGCTTTCCACAAAAACCATTTAAACAGAAACCTCTGAATCAAATTTAAAGAGAAATAGAAGCAAAATTTCCTGTCCAACAAGTCCTAGAGGGAACATGAGCTAAATAGTAAATATTCACACCCTCGTGCGGCATTACGACAACCCTGAGGCCGGTACTTCCAGTGTGCTCAGGGTTGCCATCCCTTGTGATTTATAAAAACCAACAAATAGAAAAATCTCAATGAAAAAAAAAACACGAGACTGTGGCCAGTGGATAGAAAAGAAAAAGCAAATGTAAAACAACGCGGATATTTCGCCTTTATCCAAACAAGGCGCCTTCAGCACCAAATAAATACAAAAAGAACAGGATAAAAAAAAAACAAGATAAAACTAAAACCAAATAAAACCACCACCAAAAAGAAAAATGTACAATTAGTGAAAAACTTATCCACGTAGGGAAAAGATGCTATTATAGAGTTACTTCAGTGTGGACACCAGAGTAACTGAGGAAAAATAAAAAAAACTGTAAATTACTTTAATTATTCTGTTGCGAAATGATCCTTTTGTTAGCTATTACTGAAGCAAATCGTTTCGGTCTAGCAGGTAAAATAGTCCTTTGGTGATTAACTTAAAATCTTAACTCCCTTATTGACTGTTGATTCCCTCTTTAGAAGGTTATCATAAATTGGGTCAATGTTTAAATTACCTGTGTCCCTATTTATCGAAAGGTTAGCAAACATATGTTTTTTTAATTTCTATGGATTCCCTCACCCATTGAGTGTACCCCTTATCATTTGAAATAGCTAAGGCTTCATCAAATTTTACAAAGTGATCTGGTTGAAACCAAATATGTTCTGCTAAAGCTGAAACAAAAGTTTCTGGAGGCTTGCTTAATTGTAGGGTTTTTTCTATTGAATGTCGGTGTTCAATAAACCTTTCAACAAATTGTTGGCGAGTCCTACCAATGTAGAACTTCCCACTAGAACACGGAATTTTATACACCCCACTTACTAAATTTCCCCATGTTAAATCCTTACCAGACCAGAACTAAAGAAACTACCCATTGGCCTCAACGATTGAAAACATGTATCAATACCAAATTTACGTAAAACCCGTGAAAGTTTCTCACCCAAACCAGGTGCATATGGTAAAGGGTGGCAAGAATGAAAATTTAAATACCTATCATTGTACGTTGGTTTTCAGTAGATCGAGAAAAGTAAATGGAGATCCCTTTTAATTAATAAAATATCCAGAAAATGTAATTTATTATTATCCATCAAATTCAACTGTAAATTTAATATTATTATCAAAACTATTTAAATGCTTACAAAATAGGTCTAAGGAGTCCGATCCATGTTTCCTAACGCACACCACATCATCCATGAACCTACCCCAGAAACAAGGGGAGATTCTAAAACTGTGTTTAGCGGAGGTTTCAATGGCATCTATGAAAAGATTCGCCAATAAAGGAGAAAGAGAAGCCCCCATAGATAACCCAAAAATTTGTCTATAAAACTCCCCTCTAAAACCAAAATAAAAAGAAAATTCATTTACTAGGATAATTAGTCTCATAATGACTTCAATATCCAAACTGGCTAAAGTCACATCTTGTATTAAATCAAAGTGTTTTTCTAATTTACTTCTTAAAATGTCCTCACACCTTTTTTTATTTCTTTGATTTATCACTATTTCTAGTGATTTTTTATATTGTCTAAACAAAAAAAAACACTAAATCATTGCGCAAATCACTAGATTATTGAAAAAAAATCACTAAATCAACCAAAAAATTACTAGAATCTAGTGGTAATTTCACCAGGTAACCCTGAGTGTGATCGAAGCAGTCTAGTGCACAATGTTAAGATATCGTCGCAATCCAACCTAAAGATCTTACCAGACATTTTGGCATTTCTGAGGTAACTGCATTTGTTAAGCCGTTTTCATAAGGAGAATCATCAAGAAAAAGTAAATCAGGAATTTTAAAATGTCAGATGGGATTATAAACAAATTTAGAGGGATTCACATTTCACTCCATTAGCCAGAAAAGGTTTTACACACTTGAGAAAAAATCACCAACTTGACGATAGCGCTCGTGCTTTTTTTTTCGGTAGAAGATGTGATTTATCAATAAAATGAAAAAATGTGAGATGTAAATTATTTGAAATATTTATGTAATTTATTAATTGATCTAGGCTTAGTCCTAACTTTCCGCTCAAAAAGTTTATAGTCAATTATTCGGTAGACTACCCTTATTTCCCGCGTGGTGCTCCGGATCATTCCATGACATATGGAAGATCTGGAATCCGCTATCAGGATAAGGTTTTAATGGGAATTCTTAATATCCGTAAACACCCCGTGAAATTAAAAAGATATGAACCCAAATGGAAAAGGATGCAATATCTCTTATCTCTGTTCTGGCCAATAAAAAGGCAATAAACTGTTGAAAAAGAGCAGAACTCATAATTGCTTTTCCCAAGTTTGAGCATCTTAATCGGGAATTTGGCAGCAAAATTGAACATTGCAGACAGTCTGTGGGTATTCTTTTAGGATCTTCTCCGTTATACCTATACCACTACTTACTCGTGGATTAAGTTGCTTCGATTTACGTGTATCAAGTTCAAAAAAAAGTGACTTACGGCAGAACGCATGGAAAATATATAATTTGGGTTAAATATCCGCTAATTAGGGGGGAGGGGTTAGGACAAAGTAAAGTGAACTGATATAAGCAATGCTAAAGTGCTAAAATACTTACATCATTCCTAAAACCACTCCAATTTACGCTACCCCACCCCAATGTACAAAAATATATCACCCAAACAAATATTCGCGATGTATTTTATCACATCTCATTCTTTTGTTTCATTTCTTACCAATAAACGACAAAGAATAGATTTTGAATAGTAGTATGGGTATAACGGAGAACTTCTCCGGGAGAAGGTCCAAACACTTTTCCATTAAATGACTACCACTGCTTTTTTATTTGTAATTCCTTTAAATCACTTCTACTGATGTTCTAGATCTGAAAGTAATAAATACTACTACTACTACTAACAACTCATCGCAGCACCAAGCCGCCTGAGGCCAACACAGCTACGCACGCTCCTCCTCCACCCCAATCTATTCAAAGCCTCCCTTTTTACACCCGCCCACGAAGTTCCCATTTCCTTTAAATCTTTCTTTATGACGTCCTCCCACCCCAGACGGGGACGACATGCTTTCCGTTTAGCCCTAGATGGTTGGCCGGAAAGAACAGTATTCGGCAATCTGTCATCCTTCATCCGCACAACATGCCCTAACTACCTCAACCTTTCTTTCATTATAGACCTAGAAAGCGGTATTGAACCACATTTTTCGTATAGCCTATTGTTTGAAATATGGTCAGTCAGCCGGGTACCCAGAACAATCCTTAAGCAATTTCTCTGGAAAACATCTATAAAATCTTCATCCGCTTTTCGGAGCGTCCATGCTTCAGAGCCATATTTGACCACTGTTATCACTGTAGCTTCTAATATTCTAATCTTGGTTTGCAGACTTATCTTCCTATTCTTCCAGCCTTTTTTTAACTGTGAAAAAACACCCTGAGCCTTATAAATAAAATGGACGATTTTAAGAATATACATAATTTAAAGAATTTGAAAGAAACCTAATCTGACAATTACATTCATTTGCCAGCACATAATTATCAGGGTTGACATAGGACAAACAAATTTAGCGATATAAGTAAATGTAACGTTTTGGAAGGGCATAAAATTTAACTTTTTTGAATTTTTGACAGAAAAAATTGCTTTTTGGGGCACGGTGCATACAAAGAATTATATATACATACACACACACAAATATATATATATATATATATATATATATATATATATATATATATATATATATATATATATATATATATATATATATATATATATATATATATATATATATATATATATATATATATATATACCCTTAAATCGTACCCTTAAATCTATCCTTGTTCACATTTCTAAGATCCCCAAGAATATGACAGTATTAAACAAATTAAGGTGCATCTGATTAGGGTGCGTTTGGCCAAAATCCACCAGGATCTGTTTTAATTTGTCATTGATTTTGAAGGAATTTAGCCAATTTCGGAAGCAAAGTTTTGTTATGACTTACTGGAAATTATCAACATTATAAAGTCAAATATGAAAATAGCCAAGGCCGCATGAAGGATTTTTGTTCTGGGGGGGGGGGTATAAAAAAACTTGAAAAAGACCATTAAAATTTGTTTATGTGTATTTTTGTCACATTTTTAGGAGTCGGACAAAAGTTTCGAGGAGTGGGGTTCAAGCCCAGACCCCCCCTGGATACGGCCCTGATAGTAGACGTAGACTAAGCAGAACTTCAATTTGTGCTTTGCAAGGTTCTAGTTACTGTCATTAGAAGTGTAATTGCACAAAAAGGGAGAAAAATGCAGATCCTAACTAAAACCCTAAGCTAAAGAGGTGGTAAAAAAGTTGAAGCCAATATCGATACAAGCAAGATTCGGCTAAACACATGATTGGTTTCGACTTCAGCCAGCTTATTCAGCTTAAAACACATACAGTTTAAAACACATGATTGATATCGACCAACCGTGGATCTTACCTCCATAAACCGCTAAATGGAACTGTGAATAGTCGTATAGTAAAAATTGTTATTCGATTTCTACAATAAATTAGTTAAGTCCCTTTTAGTTGTTTAATTCTGGAGACTGTAGAATCCAATTTGCTCCATTAACAAGAGAATTCCCTAACAATGATGAGTATCAGATATTTACAGCTTTGACCACTAAGAAGGAACCTTCAAGCAGAGGGGGTGCAGAAATTGGTTTATTCTGAAATATTAGGCTCATTATCTTTACCGAATTAATCCTGTTGTTCAAGTTGGGGGGCGTTGTTTTCCATTTCCTTTTCTGCTTGTGTCTCAGGGTTGGATGTTTCGAAAAATATATGACCATTTCCCCTTCTCAATAAAAGGTTCAAATTAACTTTTCCTCTTTTGGCAAATGCTCCCTAACATGCCTTATAATAGGGACTGGGCTATCTTCCATTTTTATCCTTATGTAGGTGACGAGGCCTATAAATTTGTCGCTTAAGCAATTATTGGCACATATTTCTCAGGAATAAATGTGAAATTTAGAGCGTGGAAGGAATATATATCCAATAATATCCATCTTTGTGACGGTTTTTAAGTCAGGAAATTTTACAAAAATAGTCAATTTAAGCGGGTAAAGCAACACAAACACGCGGGGTGTCAACATCTAGGAATTGTATCACGTCACGCGTGCTAAGCGTGGTGAAAGTATCCTAAGCGCGGTTGAACTGTGCCAAGCATTCCGGCATTCCGGGTACTGTACTAAATATGGTAGAACTGAGTGGCATGCGTCACGCTCGGAAATGCACACCAATCGAGGGGAAATAGGAAACCCCTCACAAACATCCGATTGGTTTTGTTGTCTTACATTTCAATCCAGTCAAAAGAATAACAATTTGAGTCACAAAGTTTTTTAACAAGTAAGCTCTCTGTCTGTCTTTGGCTTAGTATTGGTTTTAGGGAGTAATAGAGCAGGGATCCAAAAGTACAGTTCAAGAAATGATCTTGGCTTTTGGGAAGAGAAACTCAGAATGTAGACTCCAAAAACGGGTTATATCCTGGCCGTAGTTATGAACGGATATTGCTTTTCCTGTAAGAAAAAGGGCATAAAAGGGCTCCCTTGCAAAGAAGAAAAGGTGCACTCTTTAGAAAGAAGAAATAAAGGAAAATAAGCGGTTGATAGATAAAATCTCAAATTACACCATTGTCATTTTCTTTTAAACAACGAATTGTACCTCTCACGCTAATAAGGCTAGCCTATATTTCAGCTAGAGTTATTTGTTGGATATGTAAAAAAAAAAAGACACACACACACAATGAATTTAAATTGCTAAAGCATTACTGATGGCATAATCAAATAAGGTACCAATGATCTGCATTTACCTAGACGTGTTCGGACAGAGAGAACGTCATTTGTAGCGGCTAGCGGCAGCCCCCAAGACGACTCCTGCTACAAAATAACTCGGAAAATATTTTGCTAGTTTCTATTGTGTCTTTTGATTTCGCCAAAAAAAGGCTTTAAAAGGTCAAATTTGCAACTTCAAACGGTAGGCCTACACGTAAATAATTTTTATGACTCTTTCACTGGATGTGTTCCTCAAAACAGGAACCGGAAAATACTCAAAACAAAGTAAAGAAGAGTCATAACATATATTCACTCCCTCCCCCATTCTCCAAGACCCAAATATATGAAGGTACAATGTAGAGGATCAGCAGATAAAGTTTTCTCGATCATCATACATCATCAAAATGCTCCAAAGTCAAGGTCGCAGGAATTAGGGACATTTGCTTAGAATCAGAATCCTAATTGAAAGTAAAATATTTTCACCTTTTTGGTATTAGCGAAGCAAGAGCTTTCTCTTAATAAGAAAATATATCAATATAATAATATACAATATATTTTATATTACAGCAATATATAACATATAATAAGAAAATATATTCTCACTCACTTCTTGAAAGTTAAAAATCAACACTATAGCCAATGTAGGCAAGCACATATAATTATTTTCTGGTGTCAATAATAATAAATCAAATTGGTACTTGTGCATTATATAATGCACAGGATTTTACAGGAACGTACCCAGGATTTTTTCGGAGGGGGTTTTACTAAAAAAAATTCGGGGGGGGGGGGTGTTTACACAAAAAAAAACTCAAAAAAGTCATGCGAAGCAAGACTATTAGCGAAGCAAGAGCTATCTCTTAATAAGAAAATATATCAATATAATAATATACAATATATTTTATATTACAGCAATATATAACATATAATAAGAAAATATATTCTCACTCACTTCTTGAAAGTTAAAAACCAACACTATAGCCAATGTAGGCAAGCACATATAATTATTTTCTGGTGTCAATAATAATAAAACAAATTGGTACTTGTGCATTATATAATGCACAGGATTTTACAGGAACGTACCCAGGATTTTTTTCGGAGGGGGTTTTACTAAAACAAATTTCTGGGGGGGGGGTTACACAAAAAAAAAACTCGAAAAAATCATACAAATTTTTTTTTATCCATTTTTGTTACGTTTTTACGAGTCGGACAAAAATTTCGGGGGGGGGGGATTCAAACCGGGTAAAGCATACTAAAAAAAACATAATTCAAAATAATACTCAAAAACATACTCAAAAAGTCAACAAACTCTTGGATATAGCCTAGCTTAGGCATAAGTGCTGTAAAAAATTTAGATTAGGGGCCTGTCTTGATCTTGGAAAATATTTTAATTGCCGCCATGAAATTTCCTTGAGAGGTCAAGTGGTAACAGCAATCATGCCTAATTGGGGGAGGAGATTAAGGAGGTATTCCCCCAGACTTTACAAATATATTTTGCCAGTAAGTGTACTCAATATTCCATTACTGATGTAGGGACATTACAAGATGGACACACTATTTGATGCCTTTTCATGCTTTGTCCAAATATAATAATCAAACAGTTTCACTCGAACGAGTGGTTGAGTTTCACGGGGGTTCATTTAAACGGTGGTTGCGCTGCGCGAGTGTTCAGTTAAACAGGGGTTGAGTTGCACGAGGATGCAGTTGCATGGCGTTCAGTTAAACGAGAGTTTAGTTGCATTAGGGTTCAGTTGAATGAGGTTTGCAATCCCTTACACAGCGCTATATACTCTATAGGGAAACACTAAAGGAAACCAGTCAAACGGGTATTTGCAATGGATAAACGGATCGCAAAGCGTGATTTCTTATTTTGTTTACAATATTTAAACTATTGTTTTTTGGGGTTTAGAGGAGAAGGTACCTAGGTTAGGTTACGTATTTAATATAAGCTGCGTTTACCCCCCCCCCCCCCCCCAATGTGCAAATATATAGCCCAAATTTGTTTCTAAAGTATTATATTTTCATCCTATTTTATTTCATTAGCATTAACCAAACTTGACTTCTTTCGTGTGTAAGATATAATGCACAAGTATCAACAAATTTTATTTGATAAATTGAAGTAGGAGTCCTCGGAAATTCAAGCAAATTTTTGATTTCACGGGAGGGGGTTTGGTCCAAGCCCCGACCTCTCCATGAACCTGTAGTTCAAGTAATACTAAATTAAACGCAGTTGGGTGGTTCGCAGCCATCCAGGCAAGTACTCTGTCTCTAAAAAGGATTGACAACCCTTATATTGGTACTACCTATAGTTTACTATGCTTAAATAGTTCGCATGCATAGCAACTTTTATTTAGTCAACATTGGACATCCACTAGATTTTGCTCACCAAATTGTTTAAACACTAAGCGCCTTTTATAGAACTAGTTCCAAACTACTACACAAGTGTCTCATCTCTAATAACATTAGCCCTTGGTTCAAGTAAGGCACAAATTTCTGAGAAATAAACTTCAGTTCTACACTGAAAGTGTTGAACAGAAGAAGAACCAACTCCCAGAAAAGTTGTGCGTAAATTCACTTTCAAGATTTACACTTGTGGAGATGAGGCACGGCCCGCTGTAAAACTCCATTTTTATTTGACGTTTTAAGGACCAAAAAAAGCCCGCGCTTAAACACCATTTTTATTTGACCTTTTACGGACCAAAAAAGCCCGCTCTTAAACACCATTTTTATTTGACGTTTTACGGATCAAAAAAATCAAGCTCTCAAACACCATTTTTATTTGACGTTTTACGGACCAAAAAAATCCCGCTCTTAAACACCATTTTTATTTGACGTTTTACGGACCAAAAAAGCCCGCTCTTGAACACCATTTTGTTTGACGATTTACGGGAAAAATTAATCAGCGAATTAAAAACCCCGTTTTCCTGTGTTGCGTTGAAAATCAGCTTTCTATTATTTTCACTGGTTTATTGACCCTTCCTTGTGGTCACAAAACGCCAATTTAGCACAAGGATTTAAGTCTTTCTAAGAGTCCATTTTTCTTATCTTTCAATTTGTCAGAACCTCTAATGTAGCTGGCTGGAAAAGAAACGACAAACCTATCACAACAGAAAAGTCCACAATTTATCTCACCCAATTTCCTTCTCCAGTGTCAACAGTTTTCTATGGACTTCAATCATTTTTCTCTCTGCGGTGTTCTATCTTTTTAAAAAAGCTTAGGAATTACAGGAAAAAATAAAATGGATGTGAATTACCATTTGAAGATTATTTTTCATCGATAATAAATTAAAATCAACAACAAAAACTTTGGGATTGGCAAATTAACTAAGAAAAGAACTAATTAACTAAAAAATTTTGTTCTTGTACTTTTTTCAAAACAGAAATTGCTCGTTTTTGAAAAAGAAAAAAAGAACTAATTGAGAAAATCTAAGGAACCTCTTAAACATAATAAGTGAGCATATATTAAACTATTAAGTGGATATCAAGAAATTTTTTCAAGAGAACTGGGCAGGGGAGGGATAACAAAAGGAGCAAGTGGTAATTAAATTAGTATATTTTACTAGTATATTTTACTAGTATATATTACTAGTATATTTTAATTAATTTTACTAGTAGTATATTAGTATATTAGTCTAGCTAATATGCTACTAACCTAATGAAAGTAAGGAACAACATTAAAACTTAAAACGAACAGATATTATTACATATATGAAGGGGGTTGCCTCCTCCTCAACACCTCGTTCTTTACGCCAAAAGTTTTTTAGTACTTTTGAAAAAATCTTTTTGTTCCAGTTAAACGAACATAGTGTTTCAGAAGTCGTTCTTAAAGAATTGGGGCGAAACCCAAACTTTAGCGTAAAGACCGACGTGTTGAGGAGGAGGCAACCCCCTTCATATAGGCCTACTTATTTTATATAGGAATTCTGGCAAATTCCCCAAGTGTATAATTTCCTTTGATAAGTTCACCACCCGGAAAATTCTTTCCCGATGAAAAATTCCACGTGAGAAAACCTCAAGCAGAAAATTCGGCTTCCCACCCTAAAATGTATGAATGCTTCCCAATACCAAATACTATGCGTAAACAGTGGACAATTTTTATAACTTAATGACCTTTACCCTGGGGAGTGGGGAGGGAATCATATTATATCCAAAGGCGTAGTTATTGGGTCTTTCAACTATGATGAACAAAATGGCAATCTCAAAATTGTAATCAGACAATTTTGGAGGAAACGGGGGCGGGGGAGGGGGCCTAATTGCCCTCCAATCTGTTTTTCACTTAAAAAGGGCACGAGAACTTTTGATTTCCGTCTGAATGAACCCTCTCACAATATTCTGGGACCACTGGGTCGGTACGATCACCCCTGTGGAAAAAACAAACAAACAAATAAACACTCATCCGTGATCTTTCTTCTGGCAAAAATACAAAATTCCACTTTTTTGCAGATAGAAGCTTGAAACCTCTACAATGGGGTTCTCTGATAAGCTGAATCTGATGGTGAGACTTTCATTAAGATTCTATGACTTTTATGGGCGTTTTTGCCCTTTTTCGAAAATAAGGCAATTTTTCTCAGGTTCGTAACCTTTCATGGGTAGTACTAAACTTAATTAAACTTATATATTTGAAATCAGAATAAAAATTCAATTCTTTTGATGTATCTTTTGGTATCAAAATTCCGCTTTTTAGAGTTTCGGTTACTATTGAACCGGTAACTAAAGATAATACCTCTTTTTATTTAGAGTTCCTCTCTTGTTCAGTATAACTTATGTTTATAAAATTTGGTATATTTGATAGAACTCCAATCACTTTATTTTGTGCATTTCTCTTTCGCAGGGGCGGGGCTGCTTTTTAAGCACAATTTTGACAAAATTCATATTTTTTACGACACTTAATAAACCGCTACAGCTTCAGGACGTCAAGTCTTTCCCTTCCCCATGAGCTCCACCGTAATTGGCCTTAAAAATATCCATTCTTTTTAGTATAAGGTTAATTCCCAGAAGTAACTAGCTTATTTGGAAGAAGTCTGATCCTAGCATGTCAAACAGGAATATTATTTTTCACAGTTCAATTAATGTGAAGTGTTTTCTGCGTTGATAAGCGTTTATTTCATTGTTTTCCTCTTTTAATATGCTTAAGTACATTGACACACTCCCTTCAAAGGGGCGTTGAGGATTTCCTTGTCATTATCTATAGTGGCATACGTTTTAGAAAATCGATTTATTCGACAATGTTCTCAACGAAATAAGATTTGAAATTTGACGTAAAGGCTTATATTTTTCCGCTTTTCAATTTATTTTATATTAGTTTTAGCAGAGGAGACCTTATCTGTGAAGCAATTGCTATTTTATAAGAAAAAAACTTTTTGTGCACCAGAAAGAAAAGAAATAACTCAGTCTAGGGTTTAGCAATGAACGCTCACAAGGCAGGGGGTCAAGGCCTGGGTATATCTCAAAACCGCGAGCTTTCGAAAAATCTTTAATTATACAAATCGCTCATGTTTTTTTTTACTTTTTTAACAATGCCCTCCCCGGCAAAATACAGACGAACTAGATGTAATCTTTCTTGGTGTTTATTAAACGAAAACCATAACCTGATCTACTTAAGTAGAGGTATAAAATAGTGATCAAAAGTGGTAAATGAATCGTTAAATATTGGTTTTGATTTGCCATATCTTTTTTTTTCATCATTGACGATTTTTTAATTATTTTTTGTTTTTTTACGGTCAGTTTTTAAACGCAATACAAATAATCTGCAACCTGGAGAAATAGAGACTTTTTAAGACTGAAAATGCAAGGATGGGGCGGTCTTGAAATACAATTATCATGATTGCAGCAAGAGTTGCAACCACAAGTCCACAACCCATGGTAGCTCAGCCAATAAAAAAATCCTTCTTAAATAAGTCTTCAAAAATTCACAATCACTATTTGTCACTGATTCAGGAATGATAACAATTATCCATATCAAACTTAGAGGTAAAAGCAGTGTCAAAAATAAAATCCTAAATAAATATTAAAAATAAATAAAAAGTAAAACCGAAAATAAATCAAATTTCAAAAACCCTCCATATATCGAAATAAAAAACCACTCAACATGATCAAAAACCCTTTAACAAAAGCTTTCAGCCCTCCATCTTAAAAACTGAAAAAAAAAATCAAATTTTGACTGGGGGTAACACTAATGCGTCATTATTTCCCTTGGACTAGCAGGGCACTGGAACATCGTTGAGAGCTGTTCAATGGATCATTTGAATGCAAATGCTTAAATTTACATGCTTTTATGCTTTCGTCTTAATGGCATGAAAAAAAAAAATTCTAAAAAATTACAATCGAATTTTATAAACGGTTTAAAAGTTTAAGAATTTTTTTTTGTAAGTTCCAAATTGATTTCCAGTCCGTATTAAAAAATTTCATTACATCTAGTCCTAAGCATCAGATTTCCGTTATGAAAATGTAGATCCAAATTCTCGCGTGTGTACTGGCAAGCAGATAAGTATCGGTTAATCTAACACCGTCTGGGCGTTAATTTAACTGGGGGTGACTTTGAAAAACAATAGATAACAATTTTTGGGTAAAAGGATAGAATTGGGAATATTCGGAAGGAAACACGTTACAAAAACAATTCTTACTTAATAATATGCAGAAATTTTGCATTTTTTTTTCAA